>NC_137873.1:35488461-35533461 GCF_963924005.1 Protomyctophum bolini | reverse complement strand
ACTCCCCCAAAGGGTCTACTCTATTAAGGGGCCCCGCCTCCTCTTTTCTCTCTACACCAAATACACTTTGACGAAAATGGCATGTTGATCTGCTGTTTTCTCTGAACGTTCTTCACCCCAGAATATAGGGACAGGCAAGGTTCAACAAAGCCAACTCAGCCTCACAAAGAAAGCAGCGAGATATAGATAGGCTGACAGGCTGTTGTTGTTGTTGTTGTTGTTGTTGTCAGGGTCATTGTCAGTCACAAGGTGCATGTTCACATTATCCAAAGCTGTCTTCAGCACGTCAACCAGCTGGCTCCCCATCATCATCATCATCACAAGCCCACGTCGAGATGCTCCGGCTAGCTAATACCACTAGCTCTCTCTCCTCTCAGCATCCCCTCCTCCGGTGCTGCTTTCTGCTGAGCTAAACGCCTTGTTTACTCTGTACTCTCTCCCCCTCTCTCTCTCCTCCTGTGTGGGTGTATTATCTGTGTGCTGTTTGTTCAAAAGCACAGATCTAGCAGCGAAAATGTCATTGAGCTATGAAATAAAAAAATGGTGTGTGTGTGTGTGTGTGTGTGTGTGTGTGTGTGTGTGTGTGTGTGTGTGTGTGTGTGTGTGTGTGTGTGTGTGTGTGTGTGTGTGTGTGTGTGTGTGTGTGTGTGTGTGTGTGTGTGTGTATGTGTGACAGTCAAGTCAATTGCACCTTTTAATTTCGCCAGGGAAGGGAGAGGTCCCTGTGGTGAGAATGAATAATGACAGTCAGCAATTAAATAGGTACAAGATGTGTTTTGTGCAATTGTGGCTCTCCACATTTTGTAATTTATTAATGCTGCATGCAAAAATAAAAAAGGCAAGTGCCAGTGCCACTTATCTGGACTTTGTGGAAATTAAGTGATGATGAAGAATGTCTAAATCAAAATATTATGATAGGCCTATACCCCAGATTATTACCCACACACTGACCATTGAAATGGACACTCAGTGCCATAAGGATATCAGACACAGACATGGGGCTGGATCAGTTCAGCTCATACAGACCGCAGTGTAATCATGTGCATCCTTTCCTTGTTCCTTGGAATGCCGTTTTCATTGTACAAGAAAGGTCCTCCTAGTCATTTAGATGCCATTGCCTGCATAGTGTGTATATGCATAATGCAGGGTCCACTCTCTCTTAATGTTATCTCGATCTCTAATTGTGTAAGATCATGTTGTTTTCCCACGTATGCTATAGAGAGCACAGCCCTGCACAGGGAGCTGAGAGATAGAGAGAGAGAGAGAGAGGGAGAGAGCAAGCACGGTCACATATTATGATGCACAGCGAACGGGCGAAGGCCATTTATCTTACCTCTACGCTGAACAACTGATGGTGGTGGTGGTGCTCCTCCTCGGAAACGGCACACGAGACCCAAAGCAAAAGATGCAAGCAGAATGCTGCTGCGTAAAAATAATCCGCTGGTTTTCTTTTACTGGAGGATACTAAGGTCATAATTAATGACCCGTTTTTCTCCAAGTGGTTATTAGAAGAACCCGCCCGCGTCTGAATTTTGACTCTGTATTGTCAAATGAAAACCATCGGCAGGCGAGATGCTGTGAAGGCAAATTCGGAGACGCGCCGCGCCGAAAACCTACCCCTAGTGTCTGGTAAAATTCCCGATGACATAAATGTATGGTGGGATGTCAAGCTGAGATACTGTAGCATATTAGATCCGCCACCCTCGCCATTCTTATTTACACCACGGGCTACATCTATCCAGCAGCATCAATGGCCATGTACAGTAGTAAGGCTAGTCTGCGCAAGATATCCGTCTGTACTCGACGCCTGCGCTTTGATTTCTCGCACGCAGCGCAAAGCCTCTTGGCAGCAGCATCACAAGCAAAGTGCTATGCTGCCTGCTACACAATATGCGCGGAGATATATGCGCTGTTCCTCAGCTCAGCTGACTCCACACAATCATTTTTGATCTAATATATAGCTCACGCGATTATTATACTATAGAGTATAGCCTAGCCTCTATTTAGATGATGAATATAGACTTCTTATGGTAGAATAATAGGCTATTCTTCTCCATTATGCCACATTATGCAACGTTCGAAAATTAATCCACATTATTTGTGCTGAAACATTTTAACACATGACCTAGAATGAATAAGAATATAAAGCTACAGAATACTGCGTCCAATTATGACCCCAATGTATAATTTGATTAATTGAAGGATTACCCTGTGAATTAATCATCAGGCATCCAACATTATCTGCACTGCACAGCGCTAATTTAGTGAACTGGCAAATTATTTTTTTTAGACCAGGGAAAACTAAATATGCATGGCCTATTCGAATATATCAAAACACTATAGTAATTTGTCAATATGAATGAACTCCTGAAAAGACACAGAGCAGGCCTACGCCGTTTTACAGTACATGACGCAATCATACCACAAGATGGCAGTGTTCTACCGACGGCAGGCCATCATGCTCCAACCTTTACAATAGGCCTAGATAACATAACATCATTCTATAAACAGCAGACATACGTTCACATTAATACGTGTATAATGAACATAATACTAGTAGCCTGACACAGTTTAGACCGATGATAGGTTCTTGGTTTACTGATGATCCAGATATAGCCGCCCTATACTATTTCTATGCAAATTTGATGTTGTATGTTCCTGTTTACAGTAAATCTCTCTGGATTAAGAGCGTCTGCTATGACAAAAAAGCTAATTTTGTGCGCACACACACACACACACACACACACACACACACACACACTGTGTGCGTGTTCGTGTGTGTGCGTGAGTGCCTTGCATATGTATAAGCTATATGTCTATCAATTGATTTATTTCTGAGATCAAATCAAATATGTCATATAGACTTCACTACATGCATAAAGTCAGTGAAATATTCTGTACAGATCCTGTAAACACGCCACCGTGCATGCTTGCATATCACTGCAATTCAGCAGCCCACCTTTATATTCACCTCTTGACATTTGGTGTGCAAAAATATACCAATTCATCCTGTGTAATAAATAAAGATAATACAATTAACCAAGCCATTATTAATGGTTAAACCAGCCAATAAAGGTACTTATGTCAGCACAATATGTCTCCCCACAAACTGTCTCCACTTTCATATCAAGTCTGCTCACTCCTTATAGGCCTAATTATTAAGTCTTTACTTAAAACCCATCTCTTCTCCCTGGCTTTCAATGTTTGACCTAATTAACCTGTGTACTGTTTGTGTTGCTTTGATTTTGTTTTGCTATGCTACTTTGTGTTGATTGTATGTTTGCCTCGTGATCACGTATACAGCACTTATAGGTTGACCTTCTGGTCTTTGTAAATGTGCTCTAGAAATAAAGTTTGATTTGATGTAGGCCTTCTCCGTGTATAAAGACACTAGGGGCTGTATTTTGCGTGTCTTAAGTACCAGGTCTTATTCCCTAACTTGAGTAAACTAAAGACCTGGAGGCGTGATCAATGCTCTTTGGCCACTCAGAATAGCCAAATGGCATTGATCACGCCTCCAGGTCTTTAGTTTACTCAAGTTAGGGAATAAGACCTGGTACTTAAGACATGCAAAATACAGCCCTATCTCTCCTGCCCCAATAAATGGATGGCAAAATGTAAAGCCGAAAGTTTTCCAAAACGTAAAAAATCATCTGGCTGACGATCCCGATTGAGAGCTATCTGTCCCGTGGATTAAGTACCAACAGGATGTGACTGGTATAGAGTCGGGAAAAATAGGGATTCCTATTGGATTAAAACAGGTTCATTCATTTACCTGGAGGTGTTTACTGTACAACCCAATGGCTGCCATGGAGACCACATGCTCTGGCAAGTGAATATTGGCCAAGAGACCGCATGCAGGAACAATAAGTAGGTGAAACACACACAGTATACAGTAAGACACATCATGCACATGTTTTATCATGCTCATTCGCCAAGGAGATCAAAATTGTCTGTGTGTGTATGTATTTGTGTACAGAGACTGATAGAGAGACAAGACAGACAGACAGACAGAGACAGAGACTGAGGACTTGAGAGAGATGTAAAACTATAAATGCCCTATTATAGTCATATATAAATATACCCAAAGATCTCAAGCTGCAACACAGTGACTTATTTTTCCAATTTATCTTCAGCAGCAGCATTACAAGTAAAACATATTTTCCTTCAAATGTGTGTGTGTGTGTGTGTGTGTGTGTGTGTGTGTGTGTGTGTAGGTGTGGGGGGGGGGGGGGGGGCTTAAGAACATGGAAATGCACTCAGTCATATAATCCATGATTCCCCTTTGTCCGTTCAAATATTTGATTTTGCCGTGTGAACGTAGCTACAGGAAAATTGCCTTGAGCAGAGCAGATGGTAAAAGACCAGGTAATCTTGCTTGGTTCTCCAATTATGCCTAATTAATTGTTATTTGACGGTTTGTTTAAAAAACGCCTGAGGCCTTTCAATTGTGCCACTGAACACAGGGTTGAGCGAGATATCATTAAAGCTTTGCCTTTGAGTAGATGGACTCAGTTACATCTAATCCAACTTGTACTGTATCTCTCATATCAGCAGAGATCTCAGATCTGGCACAAGTGCCTGGATTTAAAAACAGGCAATCTCAACTGTTGATTTCTAAAATTATATAGGCCTACCCAATTTCTGGAAAAAAGTATTTCCAATTTTCAGTCATTTCACTTCTACTCCAGTACATCTCAGAGGCAAATATTTTACTTTTTGTGCAGTATTCATACTTAAGTAATCAATTGTAGTACTTTTTAACCACTGAATGTATGAAGAAGCCTCTTCAGCACAGAGGCCTGGTTCATTTGACAACATAATAAGAGTTATGTTTCTCTTTATCTTTGAAAAAGAAATGACCTAATTTCCTAGGTGTCACATTTTCCAAATGGCTCATATGTCGTTTTGGAACAAAAACTGCCGTTCAAAACACCAGGCGAAGTTCAGTGGTGCCGTTGTGGACTTGTATCATGTCAGTTCTAACTCCCGAAAGCACCAATGGTGTCATGTGTTGTGTGATGTTTGGACCAGTGCAGCAGATGCCATCCATGCCTTAGAGTGACAGCAGATCCTACATGATGCCATATGGCGAGTTCCCCTCTTCATCTGAAGCTTAACCCATTCTGACCTGAGATCAGATTCTAAAAGTGTCTTCTACATCCTGACAGTTTTCTGAAAAAGCTATGTTTCTATGTCAGTCGTCCTTCGATTATTTTTTTTTTAGCAGACCTACAAGCTCATAGTGCGCCACTCGGTGGCGCGCTATGAGCTTGTAGATCTGCTATTTTTCAATAGCTAAAGCATAACATAATGCTAACACCAAAAGGAGTTCGTTATACTCGTTGCGCGTCGCTCGACAAAAAAAAGACAAGTTTTTAATTTGATAATACGGTGCGACATGTCGCTCGACAAAGGACATGCTTGACACGTATGAGGTCGACCCCCTGCAAGAGATGGAGATGATGGGAGGGCTTGGGGCTGATGTCTTCCTATTAATGCTTTCCTAAAATGTGCATATTGCTGAGATTTTGCTGGTCCATCTGGGCCCTGTCATGCAGATCCGAGAGAGACCTTGAAGGGAACAATTGGTTGATCCTCTCCCCGTGAAATGGACACATCACCTTTCCGCTTCACTGAACCACTTAATTGACTCCTTGTTCAAACATGAGTTGATCAAAATGACATTGCCCTGATGGATGTGCAAATAAGTTGCTTGGCTTTCACTATAACCAGTCCACTTTCACCCTGAAATCTCTATTTTGTGCATATAGGCAAACATTTCAAAATGTTACAAGATTTATTTATTCTCCTCTCAAAAATACAAGATCACAATGCATTGCTATAATATGTGGCGTGTTGTGAGCTTGAAGCTTGTCATTTCAAAAATCCTAAATATAGATTAAGAAAATCACACCCGTGTGAAGTGAGGGGTGCTCTTATCATCGTACATCATGACGTAAAATAGACACTGTGTCTATTTGCTCAGACACCATGACAATTTAATGTTTGTGTGGGACAAACTTTGTGCACACACACCAAAATCTGGATATAGAAGCTGCAATGTGTGGATAAAAGAATAATGAGTACCCTCCCACTATAATGTGTTTTCAGAGGGAGAGACAGCATAGCATATATAGCTTTCCCCCTTAAGCATTCTATGGAGTTTACTCCATAGAATATGCTTACTAGAATGCTGATGAGTAGACTACAGTCCCTAATTGAAAATGAAAGGATCAAATCACTGCAAGGTGGGACGTGTTGTGTGTGTACACAGCCAGCCAGTAGCATTCATCACTCTTCTCTATTGCTCTGTGCCTCTCACTCTGAAGAATTCCCGGCGGTCTGGTTATTATTGTGTGTTTGTTTAGAAGTTCTGCTTAGCTGACAGACAGCTGTGGCGTGAGGCCCTCTGGGCAGGCCAATGTAAACAGCAGTGGGTTTGTGGACAACACTCACAGGCAATAAAGAATACAGTACCATGTGACTGTACACAATATTATATTATACAATGTAATACTATACACAAGGACAAGGCTTGTAGGCTATTTGTGAGGTTAAGGCATCTGTCAACATTATACTAAATGTCGTCGACTTGGGCACTTGGCTGCAGTTTTAGGAATGTGGCTTTGGTTAAAAGTCAATCGTTTTGCTGAAGCACCTTAACCTAACGTTGATTTCACAACATTGAGAAAGCTCTGAAGTCACGACTCTGACCGGAAAGCTGGAATACGACTTTAACTGAAATGTAAACCTTGAGCTCTCTTTGTCCCATTATTGAGATCTGAATGATTTAGTCATGCCTAACTTTTACTTAATGGTACACCATCAAGATCATGTGCCTTGCAGTGACTCATCCAAATGGCAATACCGTGGACATTTCTACGTTTGATGGACCGGAGGGGCGATCAGACTGACAGTTACAACACAGCTCCAATGTGCTTAGAATAGCCCATTGTTTTGTCTCATGTGAAAGGTTATATTCACATTAGGTAATTGCCTTTGCGTGGAGAATGGCTGTAATTTCATTTAACATAATATCCTCTTCCTCAAAGACAATTTGCTGAGCCATTAGGCCGCAGTAACGAGATAAAAGACCAGTGTGAAAAATGATTTCTATCACTCCCGTCCCCGTACAGTCTGATCTGTGCACACAGCAACACACATTCAAACAAGCACGACATCCATTTGGACATCTCCAATCGGACCGTCACTCAGTCAACAGTCTGGACATTTTGTCTATTTAATGCACAAGCAATCTGGGAACCCATTTGGGTTAAAAACATCTGTCTTGGGAGATTAAGTTGCATTTGACACTAATGCTGAGAATTGTTGTCCACCCCCGTACAAGATGTCTTGTTGATGCAAGTCAACAAGACAGAGAGAGAGGAGGGTGCAAAATCCAGCCAAATGCAGAACAGTTTGTCTGGTTTATCAAAATGTTATCTGTAAAAAAAACAACACTAATTACCCTAGCTAAAATATATCTAACAGATAGCCATGTCATCTTTTTATAACGCGCTCACGATGGACCGCATCACTGATCAAGCTTATTGTGATGGTTTCAGGTTTTTTTTTAATGATTCATAATAATGTCGCTGATGTCTGAGGTGGGTAGGTCTTTCTGTACCTTCATGATGCTCAGTGACATCATAGAAGGTAGGTTTGTTTCCTTGCCCACATCCCTTGTTTTATCTACAGGCAGGTGTATTGAATTGCAATACAATTGTTCCCAGCTCCATAATTATTTTATTAGGAATATTTTTTAAATACATTTTTCACCGATTTTACCCCCCTATGACAGCTCTCTCAAGTTGCCATTCATTGCTGCACTTATATTCTGATGAGAAATATTCTTTATTGGATATTTTACATTGGGTAGCCTACAAAATGTTTGTTCTGGGCCATTTTTTGGCCATTTTCAGGATGCTAATCTAACCATCTACGCCACTTCTGCAGTAATCATTATTCATGTGCTATTTGCACAAAATGAATATGCAATATGTTGCACTTAAACATTCACCATGGAAACGCACCTGAAGATGCTTCAGAAATGAATCAATCCTCCCATCTGATGACGTCAGAAGATCCGATGGTTTCTCCCACCAGTGCCTCGGACTGTTGAGCACAAGCGAGAGAGAGGAGGAGCTGTCCGTCAAAGTTAAGAGTTTCCAGGAACGAACAAGAAAGTCCATTTACTTTTGCGAAAAGTCAACGTTTCATTTTTAAAATAGCGGAATATCGTGATTTTGCTAGTATGGAATGACACATTTTCATTTAGTTGGCGAAAGAAGAACGATAGCGGCTTTGAAAACATAATGGCAACACTACCGTTCCAACTCTGGATCACTCTCACCTCTCTGCTCTCCCTGGGCTCGTGTGTTCTGCCGGAAAAGAAAGGTAAGCAACGAAGGAACTTTTTTGCGTGGCTTTGCTGCCTCACCCCGTACATGGATCGTTGTAGTAGCCTAGTAGTACACGTTATAGTTGTTTATCTGATATTTTAATCACACAAATCACCACAAATGAAAACGGCTCAGTTGCAGAGTCGCAGGGAATTTTGAGAAACTTGAGCCAGGCCAAGCCAAGCAGTGGAAAAAGTTCCCAGATCGAGCTTTGTTTTGTGGGAATGATCTGCATTGACTGCAAAGTAGATGAAGTAATGCAGTTTATACCGTGGAGTTGATAATAGTAATGATAATAACTTACAATAACGACATTGATAATCGTGTCGTTTGTTTGGGGTATTTTAAAGGTCTGGTGGTAACATGAATCTGCGTAAAATGGTTTAGGAACACACAAAAAAGAAATCGCATCAGATTGATGCTGCTGCTGCTGTGAGAGAGACGGCAGGCTTGGCTTGTGGGTTTTGCAATTTACTGGCACATCACATACAAGGCTATGTTATGTTTGTTTGCACTTCCCGGACTGACTGAGTGGGATACTTTCGTGAGCACTTTGTAGAATAGAGTAGAATTTAGAAAAGCGCACGCACGCACGCGCGCGCGCACACACACACACACACACACACACACACACACACACACACACACACACACACACACACACACACACACACACACACACACACACACGATTTAGATTTCATCAATCAACACGATTTGCTAACTTCTCCATGGACTTTGGACCTCACATGTTTATTGTTTATATTCGCTGTTCTCATAATTTGCTCTGATCCCAGACTGGACAACACATTGTAATATATAATGTCTGCACGCAGTTCAGGGCAGCTGACACTTAACGATGCCACTATAGTTTGTCATATCTGTCTCTGTGTCTGTGATGAGTCTTGAAAAAGTCCCACCATCAGACATACTCTGTACTGTAGTAGCCCTATTCCACTTTGAAGGCCCAGGCACTGTTGTGACTTTTAACCTCATGTTAAAATGTTTTCATGTTTTCTCCTTGTGTATTTGTAGGCTATATCGTCACTTGTAATGTTTCAGTTTTTGTTACCTGCCTATAGGGACTATATGGATGTAAATACCAAATAGTCTTGCTTACTGTACTGTATAGTCCCTAGGCAGAGACATACTGTAGTTTATCAACTATAATGCAACTTTCACGAGATGGCATTTCTCCCATATTTGTTCATGAAATTGCTCTGTCCATATCAAATAAAAATAAGTAAGGTGTTCTTTAGTTAAAAAGAAGAAAGTATTGACACTAGAGTAAACCTCTTGAAAAACGTGGGATGTTTCACAATGTGTGGACTGTGGAGGAATACCAGGTAATAATTGATTTAGTAAACAATTCATTGCAATGTGACAAAACGTAAACAAGCATGTGTTCGTGCTCTTCTTGAGTGGAGATGAGTTAAACCAGTGGCTCTCAAAGTGGGGTCCGGAGAGCGGAGACCCCCCTCGGGGTCCTTTTCATGAGGAGTTATGGTTCTGTAACTCTGAGAGTGTACAAATGGAACCAAATGCCTCTTGTTTCAGTGCCCTTGATGTAAAGGTCATTGAAGTATAGGGATACTGTTGTTATACAGTAAAAAAAAGAGACAGAAGTGGCACTGTTGTGACTGGTAATTCAATGCCTTTAAATTATTTTAAAACCAAACGTTTAACTTTCCAAAACTGCAGACAGAGTTTCAGAAGATAGCAGCCATGAAGGAACTCGAAACTATGTCAGTACACAAGTATTGAAGGGACTGACTTTACTACTACTTATTCCTTCTATTGGTAACATTTTGTATATTAACTATTCTATGAATTAATTTAGTTCCCCAGACTATTCCCTTTACAGTACTGTTTGTTATTTGTCTCCTCACACACCTCAGCTGGCCTGAATCACCCAACAACAATAACTGTCACATAGCTTTAAATGATTCATACAAGTTAGAATCGGTGATACTGAGCAGTGAGCGAGTACAGTATCACGAGATTGAAATTTCAAAAGCTTTGTGATTCAGCTCTCAGGAATAAGCACAGGTGCGCAATATAAATCCTGAGTGTTCATATATATGGTTCATCGTAAACGCCAGCCTGGGTCCCACCGGGCCACATCCGCAGTGTGATGTTTGTGTGAGCTTGCGGATCGGTTCATTTATTTCGCGCAACGTACAATTGGATGGACCATACCAGATCAGGCTTAACAGGAAGGACAGGTGCCAGCAGCGAAAGTGACAGAGGCAACAGCTTGAATGCCCTCTGCTCTGGCCTTACCGTCATCCTTTTTGCATCAGTTAGCCTATCACCCCCCACACTCGTACTACGTCTCCCCCATAAACACATAAAGGGTCTATGCATTGTAAGCAATGGTCCCCGAGTGTGCTACACCAGTGGTTCCCAAAGTGGGGTTCCGGGGACCCCCAGGGGTCCTTGAGGGAGTTCCAGGGGGTCCCCCAGTTAAATGATAGTTTGGAACCAACTGGACCTGTAACTGGGTCTGTAACTCTGAGAGTGTACAAATGGAACCAGATGGACCCATTTGTACACTCTCAGAGTTAAATTAACTTTGATTTTACAATACAAAGTGGGGGTCCCAGAGATAGAAATGCCACTAAATGGGGGTCCAACAGACTAATACAATGTAAAACTGGGGGTCCTTGAAATGAAACGGGTTGAGAATCTCTGCTAGAGCTGTAAAAATCTTCTCTTATATGGGGGTCCTGGCATGTATGTTTTCAAACAGGGTTCCACGGGCTGTTAAGTGTCAATTTGGGGGCCCTTGACATGAAAAAGTTTGGGAACCACTGCGCTACACAGTTAACAAGTGCAAGTTTCCTCTGTTCCCTCCACAGCCAGCCGGTGTTCAGGAGAATCATAACAAATCCGATGTGTTTGTGAGCCAAAAAAGACAGATTCTCTAAATATTTCAGGGCCGCTAAACAAACTAAGACAGCACACTTTTTTTTTGCCCAGCAGTAAATGCAGTCAAGGTCTATATAAGGATTTTAAAGATTATTTCTTTTGTGCCACTTAAAGTAGCTTTATATCTGCAACTATAGCGTTGGTTTTTTTGGTACGATTCGTAATAAAATATTTCCAGCAAGTTCATGTTCCCTTTTATAAAGCGCTGGGAGAATAGTCTTGAGTTCTGCCATGAAGTTGGAGGAGGGTTCTTCGTTGTTGTTGTTGTTTTTTTTGCCACAGGCCAAGACAGATGTTTCTGCGTGGCACACAGTGTTTTCCCTAATGCACACAGTCTCCAGCATTTCCAAGCTGTTTTTAAACATAGAGTGAAATTGCAAAATAAAATGTCCCTCCTTGGCCTGTAGCATTATTTATATCCCTCCCATTGTGAAAGCAACATGGAAATTAATCATTGGATGTGTTTTCCACTCTAATAATGAGGCTCAGTCAGGGGGTTACGATTGATTGAAGTTATTTTTTAGTAGAGAAAGACACCAATATGACATCGATGAGGTTTTGCTTTGCACGTCAGATTACTCAGGAAACTTAATGAAAATTCTGGATATGGCTTATTCCACAGAAACAACCAAAACAAAACAAGAAACAACCAAAACAAAACAGACTTGTACCCATACTGTCCCCAGCATCAATAATCACAGACACACTATAGTGACAAAATGAGGCTAAATCTGCTCCGCAGTTTTATTTCAGAGAAAGTCGAATTGCATTCCCTGGATGTTGTTGTTATCCATGCAGACCTGCACGGGGAAGACATTCAGAGCGCGTGGGCTCCTTCCTGGAGATGAATTTGATAATGCACTTAGCAGTAAATAACCCCCCCCCCCCACCACCCCTGAGGACGCGGGCGGGCGGCCGACCCCCGTCAGCATTGGTCTCCCAGAGAGAGAGCAACAGCGTGGCAGTTTTGTGATGATGATGAGTGGGGCCCATGGGAGTCAGTCAGGTAGAACCTGCTGGATAACAGATAATTGTGTCTGACCCCTCCCATGTATTATACCCTGAGTATCGGCTAATAATGCCATCAGGTATAGGAGATACGAGGTCTCATGCGTGCAAAATTCAATAGGTACAAGCGTTCCTTTGTCACCTCTGTCAATCACACTCCTCAACAGTGTCCTTGCAGAGGGCAGACAGGGTAGGGGTCGAAGGTTATGAGGTGATGTTCTTCTTTTTTTTTTGCACTAGGTATGTTGGTGTGTGTTTTTTTAATGTTGTACAGGTCACTGTGTGCCTTTGTTGTCTTGTATCGTGTATTGTATTGTATCTGTATGCTGCAGAGCGGGGCCTTGGGGTCCGAGACAAATTTCTTTCCTCGGGAGACAAAATAAAGAAACCTTGAACAGAATCATCCTGCACAGACGTCGGCATTCTTTAGTGCAGTGGTTTCACAGACCTTTTCACGCCAAGGACCCCCTTAAATTGACACTAATTAGCCAGCGGACCTCCATAAGAGAAGATTCTTACGGCTCTAGCAGTGATTGTCAACCCGTTTAATTTCAAGGTTCCCCCAGTTTGACATGCATATTGGTCTACGGACCCCCATGTAATGAGTCTTGACATTTCTATCTCTGAGACCCCCATTTATATTGTGAAATCAATGTTAATGTAACTCTGAGAGCGTACAAATGGAACCAAACGGACCCCGTCAGGCTCTCAGAGTTACAGACCCATAAGGGTCCATTTGGTTCCAAACTATCATTTAGCTGGCGACCCCCTGGAACTCCCTCAAGAACCGTTAACTGTCATCAACTGTGGATGTGGAGGGGTTATTAATTTAATACGGCTGACAATTTACTCCCACAGCAACCCGGCCGGAAGTAATAAAACATCTGCTTATTTCCCGGCTCGCGTGTGAAATCAACATCATGTTGTGTCCATTGGATTCGTGTTTCCAATATGACAATTAGTGTGTAATGCACCCGGAGGACGTGGGTTGACGCCTTTTTTTTGTTGTTGTTTTTGTTTTCAAGGCCTCTCTGATGTTGCTTAAAAACGAGTCTATCTTTCCAGTGTCTCGGCTGTCCCTTTGCCAAGTTGTCAGAGCACAGATATGAGCCGGAATAGCCAGAGGGCCCCCCTCTCTCTGTGGGCTATAGCTGCAGATAACCTGTGACAGATCAAACTAATCACAGGGACATGTCAGCGGCTAAATCCTTAATCTCTCGCACCAGACTCCCTGCGTCGTGTGGGCACAGGATAACCCGGCTTATATCAATATACTTTTTTTTCCTGTGAGTTAACGGGTTATTCTAGTTCATGGCAAGATACGGTGAGGTCCATAATGCTTTTGCGTTCCATACTTCTGCATTCTTTGCACAGCTATAAAACCTGGAAGTGGGCCCTATATAGGTCTCTCGGCCTCGGAATGGATTTCAGCGTTCCACCTCTGTGCATTTTGTTTGGAATCCGACTATAGCAGACCATATGCATCAATCATCTAACGTTTTTCCATCACGCTCCGAAAGCCCTTTCTCTTCTTTTCATTAAAATCCCACTCTGGTATTATTAAGGCAATGATACTCTTGTAACCCAAGAATCTCTGGTCTGGTTTTGAGGGTCCAGCGGGGTGCTGCTGGCCTCGTGCTGGCGTATTCCACCTAAAGCCTAATGACCTTTACAGACTTCCATCTGCTGGAGCCATTGTTGGGGGATATGGGAACAGCCCACCCCCGTCCCTCCTCAACCCCCCCGAGCTTTGATAAACTACACTGCCTCTTGAGTGGTAGTGATTTCAGTTGGAGCCAGTTAGAGGATCCCTGTTTCAACTGAGGGACAATGGTGCCTCTGTAGAACGCAGGTACAGTATCGTGCTGCTGATACCTTTTGTGGAGCCATGGGGGATCGGTGTGCCCAAAGCAGACGCACCCACGGGCTAGACAAGTATGTCATCAAGATTAGACCACAGGCACTATAAGCAGCTATTGTTATTCCACCTAATTCTCACCACGAAGACAAACCAACAACAGTTCGTCCGCTGTTTATTACTACACGAAGTCATAACTCACACGTTGTTCGATTTGAGCTAGCAAGTCTTAGTCATTGCCGTCAGACACAAACTGTGTACCGTTTAAGCTCCAGATATTCTGTCTTGTGTGCATCTTCCAAAACATCTGAATATTGGTTCTAAAATAATGAACCAGTAAGTCATTATTAAAGGCTCTTTGTGCTGAGATTGTTACCCCGAAGAGTAGGGTTGGGATCCGACCGGAGCGGTGGATCCAACATTGAGGAACCGGAATGGGTTCCATCACATTTGGAACAGTTTCCAGAAACGGTTTACCACACTGTGAGAGCAGCTGGTACAGTATGTGGACTCCATGTCTGCTAATACAGTTACAGCGTAACGACACAGTAAGTCGAGAGCCAATCACGTCTTTCTGTGTAAAACACAGGAAATGCCATCTCATGAAAGTTGCATTTTTAGTTCATAATCGACACTACAGTATAGAACATTGTTCTTGTGAATCCGCTTTGTTCTTATTTGTGACGTTTCTAATGGTCGATATGTTCTTTTGGAGACAATTTATAGCCTCCTATAAACACAAGAACAATGTTAGCGTGAGAGATTCACCAAGAGAAAAGAAAATATATTATATATACATATATTGCCACGAAGCCTTATCTCTACTATAGGAAACAAAGTCACTGAAAGAATTACATTATTGTATATTGTATTACTTTTTCCAGAGGAATGTCTGAATTACACCCACATGCTTCTTATCAAGCAGTTTTGTTCACAGAGGTGAAGCTTTTATTAAGATAAGTATGGCCATTTAGCCAAATGGGGACAACAACCCCAGACAGTCACTCCCACACAACACAACCAGCAGTAGCCACTAGCCAGTGGCAGCATATTGAAAGTCTTTAGAAAAGAATACCAGCACTCATTGTTGTATCAAAATAGGATTTGTGTATTTATTCAGTTTCCCAAACAACAATACTGTAATAATAATTCCTATTGGATTAAAAAAACGTGAGTGCTGGTAGTATTCTTTTCTATTACTTTATTTATTATCTTCCAGAACCGTGCACCCTTCTTCTCGTGCACGTGCTTCTTCTCTCTTCTTCAAGCATATTGAAAGTCCCCCAGCTCTGCGTACACACGTGGCTGTGTGCAATGATTAAAACATAGAAAAAGTAAACATTAGAATATTGAATTTAATCCTTTAATAGAAACCTCTTAACCCCTTTTGGTGTTAGCATTATGTTGTGATTTAGCTATTGAAAAATAGCAGACCTATACAAGCTCATAGCGCGCCACCGAGTGGCGCGCTATGAGCTTGTAGGTCTGCTATTTTTTGAAAAATCGAATAACGACTGACACAGAAACATAGCTTTTCCAGAAAACTCTCAGGATGTAAAAGACATTTTTAGAATCTGAATAGAAACCTCTTAAATAAGGATCCAAGGGTTCGACATTAACGTTGTTTCCCCCCCCCCCTACTTGCCCTACAGGGCAAATGCCAATCAAATCTACTTGCCCCATCTAAGTTGAAGTCCCCAGATTTGGAGTCATCGTGTGTGTGCGTGTGTGTGTGTGCGTGTGCGTGTGCGTGGATCTGCTATTAAATCAACCAACGCTCACCCCTCCCTCAACACTGTTAAAGTGCCTTTTAGCTAGGCACTAAACCTACTACTCTGCACACACACACACACACACACACACACACACACACACACACACACACACACACACACACACACACACACACACACACACACACACACAGAGAGAGAGAGTATTGCAGTTTTCTTAACCAGGTGGACATTCTGTGATTTTTGTATTTTTTTTTTACATCTGGTGAGAAGAACACAACATGGAATAATTGACCCTGTCTCTGACCATGGTTACTCATTGAACTGATTTCAGTCCTTTTGTTTGTGTATGGTAACAAAGTCATCCACTGCTTTTATAGCCTTTCCATGATCCCTGCAGTGTGTGTGTGTGTGTGTGTGTGTGTGTGTGTGTGTGTGTGTGTGTGTGTGTGTGTGTGTGGCTGCAGTGGAAAGAGACCAAGGAATTCAGGCCCGGAAAATAAGAGCCCCTCCGCTATCTCCCCCTCTCATCAGGTGTGGTGTCGAGTTAAAAGGGAAAAGGTCCCACGTACTGCTCTCTTGAGCTATGTATGGGCCAGTGATGCAAATGGTACTGCTCTCTTGAGCTATGTATGGGCCAGTGATGCAAATGGTACTGCTCTCTTGAGCTATGTATGGGCCAGTGATGCAAATGGTACTGCTCTCTTGAGCTATGTATGGGCCAGTGATGCAAATTGTCCCACGTACTGCTCTCTTGAGCTATGTATGGGCCAGTGATGCAAATGGTACTGCTCTCTTGAGCTATGTATGGGCCAGTGATGCAAATGGTACTGCTCTCTTGAGCTATGTATGGGCCAGTGATGCAAATGGAGAGCATCCTGCGTCCTTTTAGACTCACTAAAATTGAGAAAGGACGCAATCATGGCACCCTCCTGGGATGCAATACTGTACTCAGTACTGTACTCTTAACGTTGTTGAAGTAGGAGGACTCATAAAATGCCCCAGGCTGGGACCCATCTATCTTAACCCATTCTGACCTGAGATCAGATTCATACGAGGTTTCCCACTGGACACACACTGGTCTGATGAACCCATTCTGACCTGAGATCAGATTCTAAAAAAATGTCAGTCGTTCTTCGATTTTTCAAAAATAGCAGACCTACAAGCTCGTAGCGCGCCACTCGGTGGCGCGCTACGAGCTTGTAGATCTGCTATTTTTCAATAGCTAAAGCATGACATGATGCTAAACACCAAAACGGGTTCCCGGTCAGAATGGGTTAAAAGACCACCCCTGGGTTCCAGGACCCATTTACATTGAAATCCTATTATTTACATCACCGATGGGCTCACCCTCGATCTATAAACGTACGACGTGCCGCATCGCAACACGCGGTGAGATTGTAGATCGGCTATTTAAAAAAAAAAAAAAAAAAAAAAAGTTTGTCTGTAATGGCATGCCCAAGAAAGGGACATGAGGATGAAAGGGGTTTAATGAGTCCTATTTATTACAATATTCAGTTTTACGCTCAGGAAGTTCAAGTTTAATCTTTAGTGCCAAATTTTGGTATTTTGTGATGTGAGGTTATTGTGTTTATTGTCTGTATATATATAGGTACCCTCAATCATCGGAAAGGCAGCAGCATACCTGTGTATTGAACATCAATGCTGTTGGCGCTGGTGCTACATTGATGCCAGTGATTCTCCTCTTGATGTTTCTGACACGGATAGCCTCTCTAGGTGTGCATGCACGTGCAATCATAGTGCATATGATAATGTAGCACAGCTGAGACATTCACATGATGAGTCAGTATCATTTGCAACATCAGTTTATAACAAGGCTTCCTGGAACCTATATTGCAGGTTGCAGGGTATTGCCCTTAACCCTAAACTTCTGTGCCTTTTTTTAAAATAATATTTTGAAAAACATTTGTGAATAGTTCAACTATAGCCGATCTACATTGACACGTCGTGAGCTTGTAGACTGGCTAATTTTTAACTATTCAAAAATGTTTTAAAAAATGCAAAAAAAAAAAAAGTTTAGGGATAAGGGGTTTAGCATGGACGAAAATGGATATATGGCTAGCTGGAAATCAGGGAAAGTATGGCCCCTATTGTAGGCTGTACTGTATGTTGTGAAAGCTGGCGAAGGTTGCAGGCAGCCTCTATACAGCCAATGGTATGCTTGTTTTGACGCAAAATATTGATTAAAACATTGTGTGTGATAATGGTCTTCTTGTGACCTGCAGTGAAAGCTTCATTGGCCCAGGTAGGAAAAGTGGGCTACTATGAATGTGTTGTTTTCCATCATGGATCAGAGTCAGAAACCTTGTCAGATCGGTAAAAGCTGATGGTGTGGTGGTGTGCACTGTGCAGGAATGTCTTCTTTTTTTTTTTCACGAGAAGATCGTTTGTGTATTTATGTTCACTGAATCATATTTTTTTACGTTGGGCCAATAATGAAAGGGACATCATGGCAATTATTACACCGATTCAAGAAAGAAACAAAGCTGACATCTTTGACTTGGGGTGTCCTCCTTCATCACCTCTTTATCACCTTTTTAAAACCCATTCTGGGCGGGACCCCCTTTTGGTGTTTTAAGCATTGTGTAATGCTTTAGCTATAGCTCATAGCGTGGTGCCGCGCTACGAGCTTGTAGGTCTGCTATTGTTTTTAATTTGCGTGGCGCAAATCTTGAATATATATTCTTTCAGAGCGAACGTTTTTAACTCGAAGCTTTGCTTCTGGGAGTTCACTGAACAACATATTTTCAGATGGGGGGGGGGGGGGGGTCGGTGGCCAATTACATATATTTTTGGGGTCCTTGACATGAAAATGTTTGAGAACGACTGACATAGAAACATGGGTTAGTTTATCACAATTACACTAAAGACCTAGGTGTGGTGTCTTCTGCAATAACCCTACAGCCTCAGGTCTTACTGTGAGCAGCACTGTTGGAACAATACTTGAAGCCAAAGACGAATCTCCCGCGGGGGGGGGAAGAGAACAATGGCTTCACAAACAAACCAGAATCTTCCAGGAGAATATACTGGCTGAAAGGGTGGTGGCTTGCTTCCCTAGTAATAACATTTAGCCTCTTCCTGTGTGCTCCATAGGAAGCCTAAAATTGTAAATTGTCCATTGGCCTTATAAACTTAAGTGGATGCATTTAAGCTTTGACGGACTGCTAGTGGTATGTGCCATTGGCCTTTTATCATGGCCCTCTCTAGAGTTAATTTATCCGTGTTTAATGTGGATTAATTTCCCTGCCGTTATTTGTGTGGAGATTCTGGATCATGTTTAATTTCCACTTTGGAGGAGAAGATTAATGCTTCACATCCTGATTAAAATGTCCTCAAGTCGGGTCATATTTTATTATTATCCCATTCTGAACGGGAACCCATTTTGGTGTTAGCATCATGTTATGCTTTAGCTATTGAAAAATAGCAGATCTACAAGCTCATAGCGCGCCACCGAGTGGCGCGCTATGAGCTTGTAGGTCTGCTATTTTTTGAAAAATCGAAGAACGACTGACATTTTTAGAATCTGATCTCAGGTCAGAATGGGTTAATCAGACCAGTGTGTGTCCAGTGGAAACCTCGTATGAATCTGATCTCAGGTCAGAATGGGTTAAAATGTCCTCAAGTCGGGTCATATTTTATTATTATTTCACATCATACTGCTGCTGACGGCGCATCCCTATCCCTGTTCCTGTAAACCTGCAGTGTTGTGTGGGATTCATGCTGGTACTTGTTGGCTACAGGAAATCCTTTACAAGACATTTTCTAAAAAATACAAACGATATAACGTTTGATTTGAATTGACTTAAAAATGACGCTCGTTTTAGCAGCACGCCGAATGAACGTGAAAGCATCAAGGCATGCTTGAAAGACTCGGTTTATTCAATTCAACAGTTTTGTAAACCATTTCCAGGAATTCCAGATCAGGGCCCGTCCACCTGTTTTCATCACCTATACTGTACCTACAGTATATACAGTAACATTACCTCTCGCTACTGTGTTTTCTTAATGCCTTTATGGAGGCATTACATGCCCCATTGCAATGGGTGTGGTGGGCGTGCATCAATCAAGGTCTATATACTAACTCTCGTTGTTCTGTTGTAATGTTACACCGTTGCGAATATAAACACCCGGGCTATGTAGAAACAGAAGTGTTAGGGATTAAGTGAGGGCTGCCATTAACTTTAGCTTTTGTGAAGAAAAAGGCTTAACGGCTACGGGCCGTTCTGTAACTTTATAACTTGTAGTCAGTCAAACCACTTTGGCATGGCATGCCAACAAACTGTTAAAAAAAAAATCAACCTTTCACTTAAGTCAGTGTTGGGGGGGGGGGGAGCTACATTAACATAATGCAGACTTCCATAATGAAAAGCATGCAGAGACAAACAAAACCACCTGTCAAATGATAGCTGTTCATGCCCCTCAGGTTGCTTTTAGTACCAGGACTCCATCCATGTCACATCTTTGGGTAACATTAACAAGCTGGAGACTCCATAAGAGCCAAGAGTAAAAAGCTTGGATCCACACATCTCATGCTTGTGTTGTAGTGATAATGGTAGTCTGGCTACTGAATATAAGAATAACAGAAAATGAAGGGAGATTGAGAACATGCAGACATTCAGTTATTGATGTTTTCTTTTCAACAAAATAATCCCCTCCCCACGCACGCACGCACGCGCTCGCGCGCGCACACACACACACACACACACACACACACACACACACACACACACACACACACACACACACACACACACAACAAACGGAGGAAGACAAAATACAAATCGGTGAGCATTCAGAACTCCATACCCCAACTTGAATGTATAGCCTCTACTACTCCATGGAAACCCAAAGTGTTTGGACAAAGGATTCTTTATTCAGGGCTTTGTTGACTTGCTTGACAGAGGCTTATCTGTCTTCCCTGACCTTAATGTGCAGCGTAGACACGACTTTAGTGACTTTGTTGTACGGCCCTGTGTCAACACTGGAGTGAAAGGCAAATGTGATGGAGGGGAGGTGGGGGACGGTCGACGACGACAGAGAATTATACGTGGTATTTCTGACTTGTGTTTTACTCATTCGTCTGATCCTACAAGAAATGATATCTGATTTGACCAAAGCCCTGCAACAATGAATAAATAAAACATTGCTGAAGAATAATAAATAAAGATAAAGATAAGTAATTTGCTCAAAGGTTTGTCTTCAGAACCAGCAAGACCTGAATCAAAAGAAAGTTGGAGAAGAAGAAAATATTAAAAAATAATAATAAATAATAAATACATATATACATGCATGCTACGAAGGTATTAACAAGCATTCCTCCTTGTGACAAACGCCAGTTTGAATTGTAGCTGGAATGATACGGTAGCTGGTGGTCATCGTCTTACTTTTTCGACCGCGGTCGAGATCATGGATTTCACAATGCCACGCCACACTTCCCGGTCCTTTGTTGCCATCCCCAGTTCCTAGCTTACTGATGCATGTGTCCCTATAGCGATGACATCAGGGAACGACAGCTTTCTACCTCTGGTCTGCTTTGAAGGCCAGACTCCAGAGGAGAAGGGAAGATATATATATAACCTCATTGTCAGCTCTGTAGCAGTGCCCGGCAAACTGTGTTCTTCTGGATCGGACTAGAGAAGAAACACGGGGAAGGTTGCCGTATATTAGATTAGTCGATGGGTGGCTCTTCCAAGACAGATTTTGCGCTCTCATTAGAAGGCGGGTGTAAGTGCCATCCAAACGTTTCTCTAGTTTCTTTGAAAGTGTCCATGTCTCGGAGCCATAGAGTAGAATCGGCTCAACGGTCGTCCTAAATATATTTACTTACTAAGCTGGGATGACCAGATCTTATGCATGTCATTGCCGGCTGACCAGGCCATACCCTTCCTAGTTTGAAAGTCCTTTTGGGAAAAAGATATATATATGAACCCAAATACTTGTAGTCATCAACCTGTTTCAGAGGAGGGAGCTGGTATAGCTGGTAGTACATCATGATGGAAGAGTTATGGGAAGACATGAAGAGGTCTGCCCTGGCTCTCTGTTTTTGGTCCTTTCTCTTAACCCATGGTGTTTTAAACATTATCTTATAATTTAGCTATTGAAAAAATAGCAGATCTACAAGCTCATAGCGCGCCACTCGAGCTTGTAGGTCTGCTATTTTTTTTTAAATCGTGAAAATATTTTTTTCAGAAAACTGGATGATTTAGAAGATCTTTTTGAGGTCAGGCCTAAATGGGTTAATAAGCTTACATCACCTCATGAAGGTGAAGGGTAATCCATAATCCCGAACAGCATAATCAGTGTAAAAAAAAAAAAGATGGATCCCTGTTATATTAATATTGTGTTGACACTTTCAGTCACGGATGAATGAGCTGATCGGTGATTTGTTAACCGCACTGAGACAATAATAATACGATAATGTGAACACGGTAGGTACACACTCCTGTTGTACCTTTTTGCTAATTGCCTGGCACATTTCAACAACGCCGAATGCTCTGCAGCGCTCTAAATTAATTTCCTGGTGGGACCTTGAGCAGAGAGAGAGCAACTTTTATTACCGCGCATGTTGTCATAATTGGATCCAGAGGCCTGTAAAAACAAGGAATCCCACATGCAACCACTGGCAACATTTTAACTTCCACAAAAAGAAAGTGGGGCCTGATCGCTCATCGCACGACTGCCCACGCAATCATGAGTGTCCAGGCACAAAATGCAAGGATATTCCCATGCAGCGAGCAAGACTTCACTATACCAAAGCGAGGCAGTGACACAGTCCATAGCCAATACACTTTATCTGTGCATAACTGCATACATTCCAAACTGATAGCTGTACATGTACAGCTAGCTGGGGAATAGAAGTACTCTAGATTGGATAGTTGAACTAAATGTCAGGAAATAAGGATTCCGGATTAGGACGTATAGGCTAGCTATATCCACTGAATCAACAACCTCTTCTTGAGCTGATTATAGAGATTTTCATTTTTTAATATGAATACTTGTATTTAGGTATTAACTCAATAAATCATGCCCGGGATATTTTCCAAAGATTAAGAATGCCCACGATTAATGGGTTTTAAAGGCCAAAGGACATGTAAGCAGACCGCCACATTTGATTGCTTCCTCCCAACAGTCAAGCGTGAAGTATTTGAAGTATGCATGCGGTGGCCCTCTCAAGAAAACAAATGATTATGGCCTTTTTGTTTGTCGTTCAGGCAGAGTTTAGTTAATTAGGGATGGGACGATAATCGTTATTTTAGTGATAAAAATACTAAACAAATAATTCTATCGTGGACAAAGTTCCATTTTAAGTTTTGAATATTTCTTTTTTGCCACAATAATCGTGACGTAACTTTCACATCGTCCCTATATTATTCACCACTGTTGTTATAACTTATAGTTGTGGACCTCTGTCATACACTTGAGTTAGAACGATTCTTTTAAAACAATATCTATAGTTACAGTTACCAGTAAGACGCCCGGAGGGCGAGAAGCAACCTCGACCTAGGTCGCGTGCCGTGCACGGATCCGTCTGGGTGACGGCGGACCGCTGCAGAATTCTGTACTGGCCATATATGGAGCCTGTCTTGACTTGATGAGGTCAGATCAACATATGGAATGTCGGAACAGGAAGGACGGGGTGGGGAAAGAGAGGATCAACATAATGAAATGTCAGAACAGGGCAGCTCCATATATGGAGATCTAAGGCGGTTTGAGGTCAGATGTGTGTAGAGTTGCTGGCCATATGGAGATCCAAGCCTAAGGGTCTCAATCCATGATGTCACGTGATGTCACTAGATGTCACGAGGCATGACCATATATGGAGGCGTGATGTCATGAGGCGTGACCATATATGGAGGCGTGGGTGACTAACTAACAGACGGAGATGCATCGTAAATGCGACCTATACTCTCGCAAACAATGCTTTGTGTGGACGGTCCATATAAGTCTGTGTTACACATTTCTTTGGCACTCATCGGTTATCTGAAAAGGAAAGAAAAGACAATTTGACACCCAAACATGTCCGACATTTCTATCAGGAAACATCATTACATCTGTGCAGTCAGCAGTGACTTATCCGGAACCACAGATGTGGGATCCAACAACACAGCGGACGGTGCCACGAGGCACATTCAGGACATCTTATGTATGCATGCATCTGTTGATGGACTCCGAAACGTTATTTTTGGCTCGGATATCTCATTTTCTGAAAAACCTCCTGTTTCTATATCAGTGGTTCTCAATATTTCATGTCAATGTTGGCCGCTGACCCCCCCCCCCCCCCCCCCCATCTGAAAATGTGTTGTTTCAGGGACCTCACCTCCCAGAAGCAAAGATTTGAGTTAAAAACGTTCGCTCTGAAAGAATATATAATTTTTCAAAGCTTTGCACCACGTGTTCATGAAAAAAAATAGCAGACCTACAAGCTCGTAGCGCGCCATTTGGTGGTGCGCTAAGAGCTTGTAGATCTGCTATTTTTTCAATAGCTAAATTATAACATAATGTTTAAAACACCAAAAAGGAGTTAACTTTGAATTGACCGTGAGAGGACAAGGAACTATATACACCACATTGTCTTTGTGGGTGTTACTTTAGTTTGCATGTGGATGTTGATGAACAACTATTGCGCCTGAGTTTGGTTTCAGAGTTCAGACCCCTAGTCTTTGACACTAATTGTCCACTCCCTCATGATGTAGCCACGAGTGTAAGTGTCTGTACTACGGTGCATGTTTCACACACACTGACTCTTTGCCAGGGCTCTTGTGTTCGGCCCTGTATAGCTGATAGGGAGAGAGGAAAGGGGGCCTGGGCTAGCCAGGCCTGATGCCTTTGATGACTGATACAAGACAGCCCGAGACCCCTCTCTGTCCCTGTAGTGAGGGGGCGGTCTTAAAACAACCCAGCCCGCCACAGTCAGCATCAGTTCTAACAACAAGCCAAAGCATTGTTTTGTTACAATGTGCGATGTCTCTCTTTTTTTTTCGGTCAGGAAGAGGATAACGCCCCTCATGCTATTGCTAACAATAGATGCAATATGAGCTGCGGTTTGAAATTTGAAGAAAAAACTAGACCCCCTTTTTTTCCCCTCTCTCTCTCTCTCTCTCTCTCTCTCTCTCTCTTCTTGTCAGGCCATGTTGTTCACACAATTATGCCGGAGACAGGGCTGTTTTGAAAATATTAAGAAGATTATATAGCCAAGCGCTAGTTACTCTTTGGGGGCTCAAGTGCTTGGCACCCCCGTTGCATTTCAGGCATTTTAGTTTGATGTGTCATTGGGGCAAGTCATAACTAAATTCCTCTGAGCTTCTCTGTGCAAATGAGATTGGTCACGCTATTGGCAAATACAAGACTAAATGTAACCAAATCCCCTTTCACAGCATTGTTAATTCCGAGGAGCTCGTCAGTTCTGGAAGGCTATAATTCCCTGTACTCCCTCCCTCCCTCTGTCCCTCAGACAGGGCCCTCTCGCCCTCTCTTCCAGGGGCAGCTAGGGGAGATGAGGTGGAACCTACTCATCATGGTTGTGGGGCCCCAGTGATGTTAAGCCAGAGGGGTTCGCATGACTAAGGACTGAGTAACAGAATGAAGTTTACTAACTAAGTAAAAAACCCTTTATGGGGGGCCTGTCTCTTCGCAAAGAGTCTAAAAAAGCATAGGATATGACTAAGGCTGTTCCAGACTTTGCTGGCAGAAAGAGTCGGACACCGGCGGTTTTTATAGACGGTCGAAACCACATCGAAACAAGCCCTCTTGCATGTCAGCAAATCCGTCTAAAATAAGAGCACTTAAAACTTCAGGCCTTTTGTCAAGGACACTCACTCTCTATCGCCTATGTGTTTAAAAAATGGCGAGAGGGTTCCAGTGACCGCGGTTATCTCAGGCTGTGTGTTGTTGATGTGCTCCGACCTGTTATGTTGGGAGCCCAGATCTGGGAATGCTTAAACCAACAGGGGAATCCCAAATCACAGCTGCATTCTCCTACTGGAATGATGTGTGAAATATGTAGGTTTTTCTCTGCCTGTGGTTTGGTTTTTCTCTCTCTCTCTCTCTCTCTCTCTCTCTCTCTCTCTCTCTCTCTCTCCCTCTCTCTCCCCTCAGTTCCACGCATGGCTCTAAGGCCGTCGGTGAAATGGGGGGGTGGTGGTGGGGGAGGGGGGCAGAGGAGTGAGTTAGCAGCAGCAGTGTGTTTTGCTGCCCACTCTCCCCCCCTCTCCAGCCTTCCTCTTCTGTTTCCTGTGGGATTGAAGAGGAGTATGGCTTTAGCAGGGATACGAGATGAGGAGCGAGGAGGAGGAGGGGGTGGTGGTTCTTGGGTTGGACGGGGTTACAATAGGGAGAATGTCTGGATTTTAAAAGGAGGAAGTGGGCTGAATGTTGGAGCATTTCTTTCGGGAGGATGGTGGGTGCATTATTGGAAAGTGAACGGGGTTGGGCTGTGTGTGCAGAGGTTTGTGTGCGTGTGTGTGCAGAGGTTTGTGTGCGTGTGTGTGACTGTGTGTGTGTGTGTGTGTGTGTGTGTGTGTGTGTGTCTGAGTTTGGGCAACAAGAGGGGGATTGTATTTTAGCTTTTGGATCACTAATGGACCTTCCGACAGGACATGCAAGAGAATTATCCGGCTAATGATATTAAATTGGCTTCAAAGACATCATTTAGGGCCCGTTGAATTCTGGTTGTAGCTGGCGAGTATTAGGGGGCACAGCTGTGTTTGATCAAGTACGATGAATCATTTTTGGTGCCCCGTAATTGGTACTAATTTTGGCTCAGCCAAAGCATCCGACTATCACCTCGGGGTGCTTTTCTCTTCCAGAATATAATTATCAATAGTCAGGGAATATTATCGGTATAATGTCAAATCTGGGAATACATGTCTTACCGAGACTTTTCTTCACCAATGTGTTACATATCCCACATTGGTTTATATTCAACCACCCTAAGGGATTTCTTTTTGACAGCTGCTAAAAACAACCATTATAAGGCAAAATGTTCTAAATCTCATTATGCTTTAAGTAGCCTGTGACGTGTCAAACTAGGGGGTTTTCATGATTCTGAATCCATTCCAAGCATTAGTTTTGCACAAAAAACACTCCTTGGGCTAAAAACGTCATCACATTTGTGATGACGGCTATGGCCTTGGTAAGAAATGTATTCCCAGATTTGATTAATATCCTCTTGACTATAAGGCATCGTTGAACTACAGTACAAATCCAGGCGACTCTTCACTACTTTTTCAGAAAACTGTCAGGATGTAGAAGACACTTTTAGAATCTGATCTCAGGTCAGAATGGGTTAACGCAACTTGGAAGAAAAGACTGAACATTGGGTGCAGAGCAGAGCGAGGGCACGCGGTCTTGTGTGTTTGCGCGGAACATACAAGCTCGCCGTTTACCCCACGTCTGGGACGGAAGGTAAACATTATGATGGAGACCCCGCTTCAGGTATCTGGAGTGTCTCACTGACGACGAGAGAGAGAGAGAGAGAGAGAGAGAGAGAGAGAGACGGAGACGGAGAGCACTCATCAGGAGGAGAGTGTAAACATGGGCCTTTTTGGTCTTTATTTGGTCACTTTCCTAAAGCTTTTAGCAGGTCAAGCCAGAGGGGTATGTCTGCAGTTTGACACCACAGCTTGAGGCAAGAAGTAGCTTCCTTTCAACATCTGGGATAGCTACAGTAAACTCTCTCTCTCTCTCTCTCTCTCTCTCTCTCTCTCTCTCGTTCTCCTGTCTCCCTTCCCTGGAGACAACAAACTGCTAGCATTCTGGGTTAGCATCGCTGCATGCGTAGTCGTCTGTGACTGACCCCATGCAAAGACCAACTTCCTCCTGAGATGTCAGAGGGTTGTTACATTCGCTCGGGTATAGAGAGAGGAGGAGGGGGGGGAGGATATATCCTTTACCCTTTGCTCACCCTTTTTTCCCCCTTCTTTTTAGAGGCCCCAAGATGTTTTCTCTGAGGGATTGATGCGTGATCTCCCACGCAAAGGAAGAGATCGCCTCTTCCTTTGGAGCAAACGTACAAAAGAGCAGGATATACCAGCTCTTTGTATATGACTCCATGTGTTGTTCATGCACAAAGATGCTCTGTTGCGCTTTAGCCGAACGCACGTTTTCTTGCGTCCAGCAGCAGCGTATCGGCTGCAATATATCAAGGCATATTGGCCTTGAAAATGATCCAGTTTTAAGGAGATGTGATCCCACGCCTCGGGCGTATCGGGGAGCACGGCAGGATGAAGTATACGGTGCACAGTGAGAACCCAGGAAGTGCTTTTCATTCACTGATAGTAGACCATGGATATTTATGCAGCTCTGAAACCTCAGCCTCTCTGGAAACTTGAAGCCAATGCTCCCCCAAGGAGCCTAAATGTTGTGCCGATGCCAACTAAAGCACAAACTGCTACAAACATACCCCCCCCCCCTTCTCATCTAGGTTCTGTTTAAATAAACATGCCGTGAAAATGGCTCTGACATTGCCATTATAATTGAACCCATTAAGGATGGGAAGCATCCTAAATGCATTATGCTATACTATTGAAAGATAGCAGATCTACAAGCTCGTAGCTTGTAGATCCTTTATTTTTGAAAAACCAGTGAAAATGTTGCAAATCTTTGAATATATATTCTTTCTGAGCGAAAGATTTTAAGTCAAATCTTTGCTTCTGGGGGGGGGGGGGGTTCCCTGGAACAACATATTTTCAGATGGGGGTCGGCGGCCAATTTCATATAATCTTTGGGATCCTTGACATGAAATAGTTTGAGAAACACTGATATAGAAACATTCATGGGAAATCATGCTACTACTGTACTACTACTGTACTAGTACTGAATTGTCACTGAAAGTGCACTCTTAGATTGAGTTACGTATAACAGATGTTTCGCTGTGCTGCGGTTGACTTAAGACATAGAAAGAAATAAACAAAGGTATCAATTAGCATCATGTGCGTCCCTTTAACGATGTATAGGGTTTCTATGAATGTGATTAGCAGTCTCTTGGCAGAGTCGTTGAATTGCATTTGCAGTTAAAGGGAGGAAGAGACTGTAGTGGAGCCATGTCCAAGCCAGAGAAAGTCATTACACGGGTTTTAGCCATAAAGTGCAATTCCTCAGCCCTAGCATATAGTCCGTATTACTGAACAATCTGCAGTGTCTTGCATAATACGGTACAAAACACAAAAGAAAAACAAACAGAAGAGCTTTTCAAGTCCCATTCCAAGTATCTCAGAAGTGGTGGTGGTCACCGTACTTACTGCAGTACGGTGTCGTTCTGGGACATTTTATGATTCATATAGCTACAGTAGCTGATAACGAAATATGAAGCTCATTCAGATGTAAGAGTTCAGGCAAAGTTTACCACCAGTTCACTGACAATCCAATGGGAGCAGAGCCTCAGTGTGTGTGTGTGTGTACACTGGGATGAATTAACAGATTAATATCATGGCTCTTTGTTTTCGCCTGGTAGGGTATATTCAGGCATACAATTCCCTTTGTAAGAGCAGAAATAAACGCACGTTGCAGTACATGCTAGGCGAATTATGTTTTGGAGTTGGATAACGAGCTGATTATCTCACATAAAGGGCTTTAGGTCGTTTTCTTTTGTCGTACACGTATCTCATAGCCTCGAGAAATGAAAAATGTACCCACACGCCCAAGACTGCCAACGCTAGTCTCTGTAAGTAAACATCAAACGAGCGATATGTGACCGCACGCGGCAATGAGCTTAGATGACTAATGACCGGGTTTATCCAGTCTTTGCTGTTCTGTACAGGTTAGCCTCTCCAAGTGGGTGTCACTCACTTGTCACACACACACACATGTACAGTCACGCACGCACGCACGCAGCCACGCACGCATACATTTAGGCATGCCCAATGTGCACATGAGAGGTCAGAATAATGTGCTATAATATTATAAAATAAATGAATCAAATACTCAAATTATCATTATTAATATAAATATACCGTGGTAATTGAATTTCATTTCGGTCACTTTTACACATCAATAAACGTGCACGCACGCATGCACGGCACGCACACAAACGCGCGCGCACACACACACACGCACACACACACACACACACACACACACACACACACACACACACACACACACAAGCATGCACATGCTCCTGGACGTACTGTGTGACGACAGTGCAGCTGCAGGAAGTGAAGCAATCAGTGAGGACGCTCTGTCACAATATGGGTTACATAACCATAAGAGACACTCCTGTGTCTTTAGGTGTATACCGTAGATAGAAGCACATGCTCACGTTTTGGGGAGGATGAGTCAAAATGGAACCAGATGCTATGGAAAAATGACGTTCCCACAGTTGAGGTGTGGGTGTTGTGCAAAAGAAGTAACTTTACTTTACTACTGGTTCTTTCTTTGGTTTTTAATACAATCTCAAGACATATTACAATACAATAGCAATTTATAAGTAACACGAGGTCAAAGAAAATACACTTTTTCCTGGTGTATAGCTCATTGTCTCACAAAGACATGTTTTTGTTTGAAAGATAAATATGGTATTCATTAAGCCACGATTCTCTCCATCATAAGTACAGTACAATGCTGGCTGTGTTGACACAGCGTAAGTGCGTTTCGCTGCAGGCCGTGCGGCTATATGAGACTTTTCTTTCTGCATGCATCGGAAGATCCTGAGCAGGAAGTGGCTTTATGGCGTGTGTGTGTGTGTGTAAAAAATCAGGTCATTTGGAACACCACCTGCAGTGGTCATAAAAAGGGCTGATGAAATCAAAAGCTACTGTAGATACAGGAGAGTGTGTTGTACAATGCAAGGCTTTTTCTTGAGCAACAAAGTGTTTTCCTGGCGTCGCACAAGACGCCAGGCGCCACATCCTCAAGGATATTATTATACCTCCGATCTTTAACCCATTCTGAACGGGAACTCATTTTGGTGTTCGCATGATGTTATGCTTTAGCTATTGAAAAATAGCAGATCTACAAGCTCATAGCGCGCCACCGAGTGGCGCGCTACGAGCTTGTAGGTCTGCTATTTTTGAAAAATCGAAGAACGACTGACATTTTTAGAATCTGCTCTCAGGTCAGAATGGGTTCATCAGACCAGTGTGTAGTCCAGTGGAAACCTCGTATGAATCTGATCTCAGGTCAGAATGGGTTAACCCGTTTAGACCTGAGGACGATTCTACAAAATGTCTTCTAAATCTTTTTCAGAAAAACCCATGTTTGTGTGTCAGTGGTTCTCAAACATGTTCATGTCAAGGACCCCCAAAAACTCTATGTAATTATAGCCGCCGACCCCCCATCTGAAAATATGTGGTTCCACTGACCCACACCCAGAAGCAAAGATTTGCCCCACATTTTCACGATTCTTCTAAGATAGCAGACCTACAAGCTCGTAGTGCGGCACTCGGTGCCGCGCTATGAGCTTGTAGATCTGCTATTTTTCAATAGCTAAAGAATAACATAATGCTTAAAACACCAAAAGGGGTTCCCGTCCTGAATGGGTTAATTTGAGTTAATTATGCTGTACTGTTGCTATCAGCTGTCATAAATGCTCATCATAAACTCTGAGTGAAAAAAGGACTGGCTGAAATGAGTCGGTTTACTACAGTAGTTAATTAACTATGACATGTGTTTGCTATTGTAGTTAATTAACTATGACATGTATTTGCTATTGTTCAAATAATTGAAGTCATGTAGGTCTATGTTCTCTATAGGTGTATTTTGGTATTACCAGCCTGATTTAAATGAAAAATCACACAGTTAATGTTTGCGTTGCCACAAAAAGCCGATTTGTTCAGACACACATGACGTAAATTAAGTTCCTCAAAAATCACACTTGTGAGGGGCGCAAGATGTATTTGTATCGGCCACATGACATGTCTTACGTCGTCATTTTCTGCCCTAAAACAAACTCGTAAACTCGGTAAACGATTTACGTCATAACTGCCCTATAAACAAACATTAAAGTCCATAGACTTGGCTGGCATGAAACGATTTACGTCATACGTTTTCTAAACAAACATTACAAGTCCCATGGACTTGGCTGCCATATGATGTAACCTTAACCTTCCAAAGCCGTGCATTGGAAGAGCTATAGCGCCCCTCAAGAAGCTAAAATAGCATAGCAGATCACAGCATGTTGCAGTATAAACAATCACACCCGTGTGAAGTGAGGGGCGCTCCTATCATTGTACAGTCGTACACCATCATGCTTCATCTCATATTGGCCAATCAGAATGCTTGTTGCCACAAATTTACGTCATATTTGGCGGACATGTGACCTAAAAGGTAATTCAGGAAGGTTTTTCCGCTTATAATGGCTTTCCCCCCAAAAAACAGTGGCGCCAGGGTTAAAGCGGTTAAAACAACCTGTGCTCTGTTTTGTGATGACAACCAATTTTGTTTGTGTTACATTTTTCTCGGGCCGTAGTAACAATTACAGCTCGCTAATTTCATCTTACATGCCTGCTCTAATTAAAAGGGCCAGTCTGCTGTCCTATAACAGTCTGCCTGTATGTGTGCTGCTGCTGCCCGGGGCTGCAGCGGGTTCATGTCAGGGTGCTCCCGCGGGGCTGCAGCTAATGAGCTAACGAGGAATAGGAAGGGAGGGAGTGAGGAAAGGAGACAGCTGTTATTATAGGGCCTAATTCTCACCAATGTTATGCCCATCTCCACCGGTTTTATTATGTATGTGAAGAACCCCAAAACAACACATTAATAAACCCTCACTGTGGGAAAAGGACATTTACCACTTGACCCATTTCTAAATCATGACAGATTTCTGACCACAACAATTATATGTAATAGGCCGCCGATTTGAAAATATGTTGTTCGAGGGACCCCCAGAAGCAAAGATATGAGTTAAGAAATGTTCGCTCTGAAATCATATATTCAAAGATTTGCACTACATTTTCACGATTTTTCAAAAATAGCAGACCTACAAGCTTGTAGATCTGCTATTTTTCAATGGCTAAAGTATAACATAACGCTTAAAACACCAAAAGGGGTTCCCGCCCAAAATGGGTTAAGCCCTGTTCAAGTATTTCTTTTTTTTATATATTGGAGGACAAAATTTTAATCTTTTGCCTATATTGACATCCCCAACGTAGGGCCTATGGAATGAAAATAGTTATGACATTCACGTTTTTAGTTTTTTGACTCGCTAATTTCAGTTGAGGTATCTGTTCACAAAATGTATGCTGTTGTCACCGATGTTGTATGAACCCCCCCCCCCCATCGAATGAGGAGCCTTCAGCATTACATCATGGGGACGGGTTTGGTGAGTAATTCGAGTAATCTCAGCTCCTCAGACTGCTCAAATTATCCAATCTGACCCCGTACATTCGATGGGGTGATTCACAGTACATCGGGTGTCGTGTTGTTGTTGTCATCATTCTTTTTGAGGGGCGCGCCGCTATCTCCTCCCAACGTCTGGCTTTCACTCGTGACTCGCCACTTCACACAAATGTGTTTTATTTATTTTTCCCTTCCAGAAATGCTATGTGCAGGTTCTGTAGCTGTCCATGTAAAGAAAGTACTGTGGTGTTAAAGGTGTGTCCTTTTATTAGGTACTGGAGTAGCCTACAGTATATGTTGGCATGCTGTGGGCTTCTTTTTTACTGTCATGAGCCAACACGTTGAGGAATGCATTAATCAACCACCAGTCATTAGTATTACAGCAATGCTTTTGGAACCATTTAATGCTTTTGTCCCGAATGTTCAAATTGAACATGAACACTTGAACACTTGCCGTAGCACTAATATTGCCCTAGCCCCGGCGACCTTACAGGCGTATGCAAAGGCTCAACTTATCTAACTTAGATAGCATTTTATGTAGACATAGCACTATATAGTGTATGCAGTATGCAATGCATAGTTTCATTTATATAGATATCCTACTGTGTGTGTGTGTGTGTTTGTGTCTGTATGTGTGCCTGTGTTCGGCTGCATGTATGTGCGTCAGTGTGTGTGTGTGTGTGTGTGTGTGTGTGTGTGTGTGTGTGTGTGTGTGTGTGTATGTACAGTATGTGTGCATGCGCGGCACTGTGTGTGTGTGTGCTTGTGGAGGTGCCCAACATTCTAGATGGCTGACTGAGCGAGTCATTCACGGTGCCAGTCAGAACCTGTCTGGCCAGCTCAGGACACATTAAGGAACACCACAGGAAGACGACCTGCTTTCTTTAAGAGACACATTCTAGCTTTAATGGGCTGCTTTACGTTGGGGAACGAGCCTCTCGTGTCCTCTGTATACTTATCATTCTTATCCAAGCGCTTTGTTATGTAACACCAGATAGTCTGAATATTATCAGTGTATAACCGTAGGCGTATGTTAGTACACTGTCGATATATAGCGTCATTGTTATTGGCAGTTAGAAGCACCAACATACTGGGCCGTGGCTCAGCGGTCCAGGCACCTTGGCTGTTAATCCAGTCTGGCAGTGTGCCGCGGGTTCGACTCCCGATCCCGACGGCCTTCACTGCATGTCATCCCCCCCCCCCCCCCATCTCTCTCCCCATTTCCTCTCAGCCTACTGTCTGTCCCTCCATAATAAAAATAAAGGCCACCAAAAAAAAAAGAGGCACCAACATATTTGGTGTTTTTTTGTCAAGCATTTGTCCTAAAATTTCAACAAGGCCGTGAGACTCTTATTTCTGTTCCGTTTCTGTGATATGATTCCTTAGGAAAATGCTGTTTCTTCTCAAGGACCTTAGTAAAGTGAACATGAATATCGTGGAATCTACGACTGACACACACAGTCCTTTTCTCAGAAATGACACGACTTGGAGAAGTTGGTTGTGCAGCGGTTGTTTTAGCTAAGCTCGAATCGCAGTGGAAATATTCAGCCCCGTTCGTTGCCAGTATAAATACAGCCTGCTCACGTTGACTCATGGACTGAAGCGACTGAAGCAAAGCACTCCAGTTCACTGGGACTCCATTCCCACTCTAGATGAGATCCAGATCAGCTATTCTCAACTGAACGCAGGCCAAGCTATGACTGCACAGACCCTTTCTTAACAGAGAGAGACACCCCCAAAAAAGAAACCCTTGCTTGCGCGCTCGCTCATTTAGCTTACATAAATGAGGTAAGCTTGTGATCGGTGGTGTCAGGCTGCTGGCGAAATGTTCTTTTGGCAATCGGTTGACATTTATACAAATACATTTTGTGATGTAATCATGTCGTGGTCCGGAGATCCCCAGGGATCAGTTAACGGTTTAATCACTTTAATCACTTAATCACAGTTTAATCATCCTTTTTTCTTGTTTAGCCTTTGGCTATTTGAAAATAACCAATCTACAAGCTCACGACGTGCTGCAATGTGACACGCTGTGAGCTTGTGGATCGGCTATTTTGAAACATTTGAAAAAATAGAGAACATTTAAAAAAGAAAAATGCTATATATATATACACAGTATACTGACCCGTGGCACAAGATATTTTCAGATGGGGGTCCGCGGCCAAATCCATTACATCAATCCTGGGGATCTGGTCTGGTCTGAGAACAAAATGGCTGAATTGAATGCAATTCATTTGAAATGAAAAGTCATGGATCTTCTCACGATATCGACCCCTTCTTCTTCTTCTCCTTCTCCTCCTCCTCCTCCTCCTCCTCCTCCTCCTCCTCCTCCTCCTCCTCCTCCTCCTCCTCCTTCTTCTTCTTCTTCTTCTTTTTCTGCCTGCCTGTCTGTCCCTACAGTATGCCAAGGCATCACCAACAAGTTCAACCTGCTGAGCACCAAAGACGACCACTACCTGAACATGGTGAAGACCTACAGCAACTGCACCGTGGTGCTGGAGAACCTGGAGGTCACGTACACGGAGGACCACCACGACCTGTCCTTCCTCAGGGTAAAGAAGAAGAGACAGTGGCCGCCGGGGTTAGCACCCCTTTAGCGCACAGCAGCGGACAGAGGAAGCTGACGCCCGACGTCAGTCCGGCTTTTTTAAGACAGCTGGTGGATGGAAAAGAAGCTCCACCTCCGCGGCTGACTGACTGATGCGACGGACAGATTCCCGGAAACGCTCTCCTCCTCCGCGTCAGTCAGCCGCGGGGGGTGGAGCTTCTTTTCCATCCACTGCAGCTGTCTAAAAAGACGTCGGGCGTCAGGTTCTTCTGTCCGCGGCTGTGCGCTAAAAGGTGTGCCTGCGCTGAGTGGTGGACAGAAAGTACCCTACATTGGCCTGAGATATGAGACTATGTTTTATTTTCTCCAATGGAAATGTTCTAAAAAAGAAAAAAAAACTTAGTATTGATTACATTGATTATTTCCATTGCAAAAACGATACGATATTTGCTGTTTACTGTACATAATGCTTTTTAACCCATTTAGGCCTGACGTCGAAAAAAAAAAAAAAAACTCTGAAAGAATATATATTCAAAGATTTGTGCCGCATTTTTACGATCTTTCAAAAATAGCAGACCTACAAGCTCGTAGTGCGCCACTCGGTGGCGCGCTATGGGCTTGTAGATCTGCTGTTTTTTAACATAATGCTTAGTTAAAACACCAAAAGGGGTTCCCGTCCAGAATGGGTTCAATTGATTATTTCCATTGTAAAATTATACGATACAAAGTCAAATGATACGATACGATATTTGCTGTACATATTGATATACTTTTTAAATTAACGATTATCGATATTTCGATACAGTTACTATATCGTTACACCCCTAGTAAAGAGCCAAAAGTAGAAAGCGCTAGTTATGCAGAATGTCCCATTTCATGTTTTCAAATGTCTGAGAATATTTTGAAAATCGCAGATCTACAAGCTCACAATGCGTCGCATCGCGAGCTTGTAGATCTGAGCTTTTCAAAATGGCCGAAATCTATTTAAGGGCTGAAGTGGTTAATGCATGTTTTGTAATAATTATCCAAATCTACAAAGTAACAACTAGTAACTAAAGTTTTCAAATAAATAAAAAATAAAGTGCAGTAGAAGTAAAAGATATAGACATTTAGAAATACTCCAAAAGTAACGTAAAGGTATACCTCAAAAGTGTAACCTCAGTACTGTGTACAGTACTCCTACTTGAGTAAAATGTACTGTCACTTTAACACACACCACTGGGAAACCATTACTGCGCCGTAGACATGCTCATCACACGACAGCTGGTAAAGAGATCAAACTCGCTGCTCTAACAAACCACGTTTGGTGGTCTGAATGAAGTCTGTGGTACTTGTAGGACTCAACAGCTTCTCGCTGCTGCGGCTCCGAAGATGAAAGGCAGTGGTGGTTTTATATCGCTCTCGTTGGAACCTTGTTTGAACTCTTGTCTGTGAGCACATGACCGTGTGAATAATGGTTATTATATTGTATATATATATTATATCGTAAAAATGCCATGACAAGGACACACACATGGGGCGAGGAGGCCTAAAATAACACACCCGTAGAAATGGTTATGTAAATCTGGTAGTGTGTACACTGAGTCATATTCCCATTTTTACGCTGATGATTTTGCAGTGTACCTAACTGGTCCTAGTCAGAACCGCTGTCGCCTCACAGCTAGAAGGTCCTGAATTCGATTCCCGCTGGGGGCGTGCTACCCTGGGTGGGGTTGGCGCAAGGGCCTTTCTGTGTGGAGTTAGCATGTTCTCCCCGTGTCCCCAATAGGGTAGGTATACCCTCACAAAAAACAATGCAGTAATCCTGGTCACTTAAACTGCCTCCCCCCTGGCCAGCCTGGGCGCCTGATGGAGGGGAAAGGAACTGGTTGGAATAACGTGTTCCTTCCACGTGCTATACGTCCAACCGGGGAAACCCCCCCCCCCTGTCAGGTGAAAAGAAGCGGCTTGGATGCTCATGCACTGAAGGAAGCATGAGGTCAGTTCATGGCTCTCCCCAGGTTGGTGGAGGGAGTGTATAGAGCCCAGGATTACATTAGATCAGAGGTTTTCAACTGGTGGTCCGTGGACCACTGGTGGTCCGTGAAGGTATTGCATGTGGTCCATGGCCTTGAATTTAGTATGTTTTTTATCGACCACTAGTTGGGAAACGAACTAGTTCAATAAGTTACCTGGTGATGTATGATGACATCAATGTCAGTTACTGTCAAGAAAGGGAGTTTGAATTTCAAGGGAAAGTGAACCGGATTGACTGGTTGAGTCTATTAGGAAAATGTCAAATGTGCCCATATAATCATGCAATCGCATCGTAAAGTTGGTAAGAATCATGCATTAGCCGTTCGGCAAGAACAGACATGAAAACATGGCAGCGTAACATGATGAAAAACATCAATCAGTTACAATTCACACAACAAAAACGACTTTAACCCATTCTGAAAGTGTTATGCTTTAGCTATTGAAAAATAGCAGATCTACAAGCTCATAGCGAGCTTATAGGTCTGCTATTTTTGAAAAATCGAAGAACGACTGACATTTTTAGAATCTGATCTCAGGTCAGAATGGGTTAATCAGACCAGTGTGTGTCCACTGTCCAGTGGAAACCTTGTATGAATCTGATCTCAAGTCAAAATGGGCTAGTCCACGTTCTCATGGTCATTTCTTTGTCTTACAGTCAATTCAGGAAGTGGGAGGTTACGTCCTCATTGCCCTCAACACGGCTCCCAGGATCCCCCTGGACAACCTTCGCATCATCCGAGGCCATTCCCTGTACGACGGAGGCTTCGCCCTGGCCGTCTTGTTCAACTACAACAGATCCGTGGACCAAGGCGTCACGGAGCTGCCGCTGAACAACCTCACAGGTCAGTAGGCATGTAACGATATATAGTATATCGATATATATCGATATTAATCCCGACGATATGAATCGATTCATTGAAATAAAAAAAACGATAAACCCCCCCCCAAAATTTAGTCATATTCCATCATATTCAAGTGCTTGAATATGCTTGAATAGAGAAATTATAGTCACTTTAAGTAGTAGAGCACTGTAGAGGGGAGCTGTGTGTGTCTGTGACTGTACCCAGCTGATGATGGTCGTTGATGCTCATCAAGGAAGGCAATTATGTTTCTGCACTGTCAAAAGCAATGCTACTTCTTTTGCAATGTAGTTAAATAAAAAATCTCAGGGGAAGATAAATTATATAAAATTAAAAAAACTGTATTTTTTCTTTAAAATATATATATTTTTTAATATCGTGAAAAATCGTATCGTGAACCTCATATCGTGAGGATTCTACAAAATGTCTTCTAAACCCTGACAGTTTTCTGAACAACCCATGTTTCTATGTTAGTGGTGCTCAAACTATGTCATGTCAGGGAGCCCCAAGAATTCTATGTATTTGGCCGCCGACCCCATCTCAAAATAATATGTAGTTCCGGGGACGACCCCCCTCCCAGAAGCAACGGTTTTAGTTTAAAAAAAGTTTGCTCTGAAAGAATATTTATTCAAGATTTTGCGCCACATTTTCACGATTTTTCAAAAATAGTAGACCTACAAGTAGATGTTAGATCTGCTATTTTTCAATAGCTAAAGGGGTTCCCGCACTGTGGCCTCATATAGTGGAATATATGACCTCTCTGTTTCAGAAATTCTCAAAGGAGGAGTAAAGTTCACAGGCAACCGGCTGTGCAACCTCGAGACAATACAGTGGTACGACATTGTGAACGGAGACAGTAAGCCGAACATGGAGCTGCCCGAGGCTAACGGCAACCCGCTATGTAAGGAGTTTAAATCTGACTTGCGCATACACGAGAACAAAGCAATACCATTTCAGTGCATTTATTGATCAAGGGTTTGAAGTGAACATTGAAGTCCTGACTGACGTTCTTTGATCTTTTGGCGCAGGTCGACGATGTCACTCCAGCTGCTTTAACGGTTCATGTTGGACACCAGGACCTCAGAACTGCCAGAAGTGTAAGTTGATTGGCTGTGTTAATCCCATTCTGACCTGAGATCAGATTCTAAAAGATGTCTTCTACATCCTGACAGTTTTCCATTCTGACCTGAGATCAGATTCTAAAAATGTCTTCTATGTCAGTCGTTCTTCGATTTTTCTACAAGCTCATAGCGCGCCACCAAGTGGTGCGCTACGAGTGGTGCGCTACGAGCTTGTAGATCTACTATTTTTAAATAGCTAAAGCATAACGTAATGCTAACACCAAAATGGGTTAACCCTCTCTGTCTACACAAATCTACACAAATGTGACCAGATTTGACTGAGGGACTGCCATTGGATTTTTCTTTTTTTTTCTCGATTTTTCATGTCATATGAAGGGAATCATTCATTATGGGGTGCATACTTAGTTTAGTCTAGTCCTTGGTTAGACATGGGTTAAGGTTAGGTTTAGGTGTGCTACAACCCCACAAGGAGATATGGCTTATAGAGTAATGTCTTGCAGAAAACAGCGAGTTGAGAAAACAGGCTTGGGAAAGGTTCACTTCTGTGGTCTCTAACATTACATATAGCTACATGTTTAAGCAGACCTACAAGCTTGTAGGTCTGCTATTCTTTTTAAATCGTGAAAATATTTATTTCAGAAAACTGGAGGATTTAGAAGATTTTTTTTAAATTTAGGTCTGCTATTTTTGAAAAATCGTGAAAATATTTATTTCAGAAAACTGGAGGATTTAGAAGATTTTTTTATTTATTTCGAGGTCAGGCCTATAAATGTGTTAAAGAATGTAATAGCAAAATGGCTACCGTCCGCATGAATAACGGCCAAGCCATTTTGCCCCCGTCACGGTTTACATTGACGGAGGGCGTATCTGTAATATTCTGGGACTCTAAATAAACACACTTGGAGAGCATTCAAACACAGGTCTTTACTTGGTGACTCTCAAAGCAGAACTGAACACACACAGCACACACTCAGAGGCTACAACAGGCTGCAGGGGATCTTGCTAATCAGCACAGGTGGAAATAATGTTCTCAATCAGTGGCATGATCTATCTATCTATCTATCTATCTCTATCTCTATCTGTGTCGTCGACAGTGACAAAGCTCAACTGTGCGCAGCAGTGCTCCAAGAGGTGCAAGGGGCCGTCGCCCAGCGACTGCTGCAACGAGCACTGTGCCGCCGGCTGCACGGGACCGAGACCCACCGACTGTCTGGTGAGAGAACGCAATTCAGTATTTAAAACCCATTCTGACCTGAGATCAGATTAATACGAGGTTTCCACTGGACACACACACACACTGGTCTGATGAACCCATTCTGACCTGAGATCAGATTCTCTAAAAAAAAATGTCAGTCGTTTTTTCAAAAAATAGCAGACCTACAAGCTCGTAGCGCGCCACTCGGTGGCGCGCTGTGAGCTTGTAGATCTGCTGTTTTTCAATAGCTAAAGCATAGCATGATGCTAACACAAAAAGGGGTTCCCGCCCCAAAATGGGTTAAGTCCGACGTCATTTTGTAGCGCTGCGTTACGTCCCGGGTCCGAGTGGCACCAGCTCCCGTCCGTTTATCTCATTGTAAATAAAATATCTAAACGCGTGAAGGGGGGGATAAGGGCTCAGGGGGAGGAAAAGAAACAACAAAAAAACCTCATTTGTTAGCAAACACAAACACGCGTTGGCATGATGGCATGCCATCTTTTTCCATCGTGTGTCTTTTTATGAGAAGCCTCGCACGCTGTGTTCTGATCAAAAGCACATTGAGTGCACAGTATATCGTCCGAGCTACGATGCCATTGTAAAAGGGGCAACTTAGCTGGTTTTTAAACCCGAGTCCTCTCACATCGTTGTGAGAAGGAGGAAGAAGTGAAAATGTGTACAATACAAAATGCGCCCATGTGCTCTCTAAAAAAGAGGCTGGGAAATGTGCATCAACCTTTAGAAAGTTTGGGATTCAAAGGTGAAACAATCTCTGAAGTCACCCTTCAATATCGTGTATAGAATCTCTGCTTTCTGCACAGCTGCCTAGGCTTAGGATTTAAGGGCATGATAGATGAAGGAATGCGGTGTTATCATTAGCGTGGGGGGCTCTTGTTATGGTCCTCAGTGTACCGGACGGTTCTTGTTTGTGCTGCGCATGCAGGCCTGCCGGGACTTCCAGGATGACGGGACCTGCAAAGACTCCTGCCCGTTCCTCAATCGCTACGACCCCAACCTGCACCAGCTGGTGCCCAACCCGCACGGGAAGTACAACTTCGGGGCCACCTGTGTCAAGAGCTGCCCGCGTAAGTAAGACACAACACACATCAGAGAAACCCGGGTTTGATCATTTTCAAGTTCACATGTGATGATGAAATTGGGTTTTGTTTTTTGTTTTGTTTTATTTCATTTCATTTCATTTAATTTTATTTTATTTAGCTGGGCCCTTACCAGGAAACGACTCTGCGTATAATAGTTATTGAATTGTATTTATTACCACACATAAAGGCATGCATTGGGCGCTGTTGTCTTGACAGCCGAGAGAGAGAAATGAAAGGATGCCAGGAAGGTTTCACCCACCCGTAAAAATGGAACCCATCATGCATGAATATTCACGTTGTGGAATGCTGAACAAGTGCCCATAAGGTTGTCCCTCGCGGGGCTGTTAGACATTCAGTCGTCGTCGATCCCGCTTAGTTTAATTATAAACCGGATAAACAAGGGGAAGAAAATGATTGAGTTTTGTGGCGTGTTAATGCAACAACCGTTTCTCTTTCAATTTAACTCGGCCCCTGTCCGACACTGCTGCGCCCGTTTCGTCAGTGTTATATTACCCGCAATATAATATAATTTGTGACCTTATCCTCCTGTACAGACATGAGAAACTCAGATGTTTAGAAATGCAGATAAAATGTATGCGCTCCCATCATTTAAAGTAAACAGCTTGTCATTTTATGATTTCAGCTTGTCCATTTTATGATTTTATGATTCCTCACAGACAACTACGTGGTGACGGACCATGCCTGCGTGCGGACATGCAGCGGTAACACCTACGAGGTGGAAGAGGGAGGGGTCAGGAAGTGCACAAAGTGTGACGGACTGTGCCCAAAAGGTAGGGGGGGGGGGGGGGGGGTCACCATTAAGCCTGAGTTACACTTGTACCCAAAACTGGCGATCTTCAAGCTCACAGCGCGTTGCGCTGTTGATTTGCTATTTGCGGTGTGTGACAGTCACGCAGAGTCACGCAACTAGGTGAAAAAATAAAATCAAGCTTTGCTGTCACAATGGGTTGTCTGGGAACAGCAATAAAGCTGCAATCTGTAAGATACAGTATATATGTCGTTCCTGGGATTTGAACTCGGGTCTCATATGCAAGGGCCGAAAACACGGAATGTCCGCATGTAATTAGGGAATTTTAGCTAAATAAAGGTGTCTACTGTCGCCATCAATTCCCTTGGGAAGTTGTTTTGCACGAAAAACACTTGTTGGGCTAATAACGGCCATAGACGTCATCACAAATGTGATGACGGTGGTTTTTTGTGTGCAAAACTAATGCTTGCAATGGATTCAGAATCATGAAAACCCCCTAGTTTGTCACATGCTACTTAAAGAGAAATGAAAATGTGTAAATGTTGCCTGCATATAGGTGGTTTATGGTACCCCAACTTTCAGCAGCTGTCACTCACAGCTCACACAAAGGGAGTTGGCTTGGAACAAATTGAGAGGTGATAGTAGACACCTTTATGGACACATTTTGTGAAGAAAGCTAGTGGTAAGGATTTATTTAGCAGATTTGCCACACATTTTGATAAATTTCAAATTTAAGCTCATTTTCAATGGAACAGTATTAGTAGATTAATTCAAACGAATCAAAAGATGAATTCCTTTTACTCAATAAAAATGTCGCTTTAACGAATATTTTACAATTGGGCCATAATACATGTTATTTGTTTCTGCAACTGTACTAGGCTCAGCTTCATGGAGGTCAAAGACATGAGACATGCTCCATGTGTTGATAATGTCCATTTTGTTTGTGCTGTTGATTTTGGTTCCAGTTTGCAATGGTCTCGGAATGGGAAAACTGATCCACTCGCTGTCTATCAACGCCTCCAACATTGAGTCTTTCAGAAACTGCACCGTCATCAACGGGAACATCGCTATCATCTCTACATCTTTTGACGGGTGAGTGGCAGCAATAGTACATAAAGCTTCACAGGGGACATTATATGAATGGTGAATGTGTGTAGCACCTTTATCCAAGGCGCTTTCCATAGATAACTACGTCACTAACTCTGGGGGAGCCCGGGATCGAACTGGGAATCCGACCACTCTACCCCCTTATCCACTGCCGCCACCCAATGGAAATAGATTGGTCCTGTCCTCCTATCTGCATTATAAGAGATTATTGGGGATCTAAGTCACTAAGATGTCAATATTATGTCATATTGAATACTGTATTAGACAGATAGGTAAACAGCAGGAGGTACAGTCAGACATTTGAGCTAAAAGCGTAACGAAAAAGTCCTGGTCGACTTCTTTCCATTGAGGTTTCTATGCATAATACCACGTTCAATTTACAGGGACGACTTCACGAAGACACCAAAGATGGACCCTGCCCAGTTGGATGTGTTTAAGACCGTTAAAGAAATTACAGGTACAAGATTGCACAACTCACTTGAATGATGACCTATTTCATTTCTAACTGCTTGCATTATTTTCACTTCACACAGTGAGTTTTGTAACCCCCCGCCCGCCCCCCTAAAATGTGGTACCTTCTCACAGGCTTCCTACTAATCCAGGCTTGGCCAGAGACGATGGACTCGCTCACTCCCTTCGAGAACCTGGAGGTCATTCGTGGAAGGACCAAACGGTATTATATAGGCCTCGCTGTTTTTGGCTGTAAATTAAGTTTATAGTTTTAGTCATAGTCTCTTGAATAGTTTTCATTTAGTTTTAGTCACATTTTATAGTCACCCGGAATGTTTTAGTGCATGTGAGTCTAGTTTTAGTCGACTGAATATCCTAAGATTTTAGTCGACTTAAATCTACAGTTGATTCAGTCGAACAAAATGTATTTTGGCAAGGCGTTGACGTAGCGAATTTCACTTGCTGAAAATAGCCGATCTACGAGCTCACAACGTGTCAGAATGGAAAACTGTCAGGATGTAGAAGAATTTTTTTTTAGAATCTGATCTCAGGTCAGAATGGGAAAACTGTCAGGATGTAGAAGACATTTTTTTAGAATCTGATCTCAGGTCAGAATGGGTTAATAATGAAACTGTCAGGATGTAAT
>NC_137873.1:35235961-35483461 GCF_963924005.1 Protomyctophum bolini | reverse complement strand
CAGGACTGGCCCGTTTTGAACAACAAAAAAAAAGCCTCAAATCATGAACGCAGCGTGCAATTTACGCGAAATCTTTCACGCACTTTCCTACTAGGCTGAGGAATATATCCCACCCTTTTTCACATTGGCCTAATATAGCGCCAACAGGAGGCCACAACCTGTGCCCCGAGGGGCACTTTTTTTTTGTTCAACACTTTTGTTTCTTTTGATGGATTCATGTATTATTCCATTTATATTTTTGCCCATATAGAATGCAGTCTGTTCGGATATTAACTGTATATCTGTCTCTATACTTCTCAGGGTCCTGGGAATTGCACAAAGTGTGCCAACTTCCGGGATGGATTGTTCTGCGTGTCACGTTGTCCCAAAGGTGTTCCGGGGGAAGGCGACGCTCTCGTCTGGAAATACGCCGATCCGACGCACGTGTGCCAGCTGTGCCATAAGAACTGCACCCAAGGGTGAGCGGCGCGTATCCTCCGTGCACCAACACGTTAATAATAATACTAGCAATGTGCTATTTCATTCGCCAGGATATCAGTGTTGTTTTTTGGCAGCAAATTTTAGATTTTTTTAGTCTTTTGAAGTCCGGTAGTTTTCATTTAGTCTTAGTAACATTTTAGTCACCTGGAATGTTTTGGTGTCACCGTAATTTCCGGACTATAAAGCGCACCTGAATATAAGCCGCACCAGCTAAATTTAGGGAAAAAAACAAATGTGTACATATACAAGCCGCACCGGACTATAAGCCGCATAGAGGCCATAGACAGAGACAGATTTAGAAGGTCCCCTAGTGGCCGTTAGCTGTAAAAATAGATAGATTAGCCGCACCGTTGTATAGGCCGCAGGGTTCAAAGCATGGGAAAAAAGTAGCGGCTTATAGTCCGGAAATTACAGTAGTCTAGTTTTAGTCGACTAAATATCATAAGATTTTGGTCAACTAAAATGTATTTTGGCGGGCCTTGATGCCGTCGTAATGGCTGATTTTACACTTGCTGAGAATAGCTGATATACAAACGCTGCGACGCGTTGTGAGCTTGTAGATCGGCTATTTTCAGCATGCAACCAAGTGTAAAATGACTTGTCTCTTGTCCACTAGTCCCAGTTTTAGTCTAGTTTTTATTTGTTGACGAAATTGTCAATATATTTAGTCTTAGTTTTACTCATCGTAGCTTTTAGTCTCCATTTAGTTTTCGTCAGTGGAAAAAGGTAGTCGACGAACATTTTTCGTCTTAGTTTTAGTCGACGAAATCAACACTGCTATATGAAATAAACAATATGCAAACATCCCAGACATTCAACTGAAAGTATTTACTGACCGTGAATCACATTCTGTTTACAGATGCAATGGCCCTGGACTGAAAGGCTGCCAGAAAAAGTGAGCATGGATTCAAAGTTCCCAGTCGCCACGCACTGATTTCACTCATTTGGGTTCCATAGAAGCCACCAGCGTGTCTTTTCTGAATGCATTGCTAGCTTGTAGATCGGCTATTTTCAGTAATTTCTTTTTTTTTTAAAGAGTGTTTGATGTGATCAGGATCAGGAATTAGGAATAGAATACAATATGAATTGTCTCAGAAATGTCATAAAAGCAAAGAGGTTAAATGCCTCGAATCTGTGATTGCCTCAGCTGGCTGTTATGTGGGAAAAACAGCAACAATAGGTTTACTTTAGAATGATCATACAGTACCTCATCATCATTACATTTTCAGTCTCGAGATTTTATTTTTGAGTGGCGCAACCATAGGGTGCAGCCACTCCAGTGCCCAGCTTTGACCGTCCCCTGGTGGTGTCCCTATGTTTAGGGTACCAACAGGGGGCGCTGTTGCACCACTCACTTCAGATTGCTCTGATTTCTTCTTATGTAACTACTGTATTTCCAGCAAAGGTATAACAATTATTCTGGTCAGTAGATCTTGTTGAGCTGGTCATTTGGAACGTAGCTCTCAAGTCAAAATAGTGTGGGCACCAAGGTTATAATAGTTTTGGTTTTTTCATTATAGTTTAGCTTTAGTTAGTTTTCTTTTCTAATTCAGTTAGTTTTAGTTCGTTTTTTGAGCGGGTTTGCTAGTTTTTATTTAGGTGAAATGCTTAGTTTTAGTTTAGTTTTAGTTTTAGTTTTCGTACTTTAGTGTGGCTACATGCTGCCGTACGGTGCTGAAAACTGCCGTAAAACTTGTTGGAGAAATGAGGAAATTAATCGAATGACTAAGGGTATTTTGTCTATAATTTCAGTTAGTTTTAGTTAGTTTTGGAGACACACAATACAGTTTCAGTTTAGTTATCGTTTTTTTATTTTTTTTTATTTTTTTATTAGTTTCAGTTAACCAAAATGTTTTTTTAATTCTAGTTTTTGTTTTTTTTAGTTAGTTTTAGTTAACTATTATAACCTTGGTGGGCACCCCCCTGATATAGGGGCATAATAAGTGGATAAGTCTGCTGCTTACTTCCACTGTGTGTAATATCCGTATCAATCTGTACCTTCTTTTTGCCTTTTCAGCCAATCGGGCTTGTCTATGATCGCGGCCGGCGTGGTGGGCGGTCTGCTGGCGGTGGTCATCGCAGCGCTGTCTGTGTTCGTGCTGCTGCGCCGACGCCACATCAAGAGGAAGAGGACCCTGCGCAGGCTTCTCCAGGAGAGAGAGGTGAGGAGAGGAACGAACCCATCGAGAGGAGTCTTTTATTGGCTTTGGACGCATGCCCATATGCCTGCATTGCCGGAAGCCCTCTAACCATGGTTTATGCCTGTTTAAAGCCTTAATAGTATTCAATATAATAATAAACTTTATTTATTATAGCGTGCTTTTTGCAAACAGGGCTACACAGCGCTTTTGCAATAGCAAGATAAACCAGAAAAGCAGTTCCTGCGGAAAGTGTGTGGGCTCGCTCAAGACTTTATAACACATTGCCAATTCCAGTCTGTGCTCACCCATCTGGGTGTGAGGTGAGGTGATTAGCGGTGATTACGTGCGCACCTGCACTATGTCACCACTCCTTTAAAAGGAACTTGCATTCAGACACTCTCCACACTGATGAAGGCTGGATAGCCGAATCGTTTGTTTCCTGTCCAAGATGCAAGAATAAATGACTGAAATGCAGTCTTGGTGTGTGCGACCCATTACCGTTATTTATATGATATGATTTGAACGGGTAACGCAGCTTAAGTCAGAGCGCGGTGGTCACATGAAGAGCTCTCTCAAAACCCGCCATGTATACTGAATGATAGGCGTTGTTATAGCAACCACAGATAGCATCTCTGTGTGAACCTAGAAAGATCTGACCCTTCCTCATGCAAAAACCTTTACAAAATTAAAAAGAAATTAAAAAGAAAAATACATAAGCATAAATAACTGCATGTCGAAGTTTGAACTAGATTTCTAGCAAAAGTATGCGGAGGTAGTTAGATGCCAAAAAAGAAAATGACTATGGAGAACTAGTGTGTGCTCACTGAAGCAGTAGAATCAAACTTAAAGGATAAAATAAACAAAAAATGCGTCAATTAAAATAAATGTAAACTAATTTAAACAAACGATACAGGTACAACGATAACATTTTGTCGTACAACTGGGGGGGGTGACACACACAGTCTTAAGACAAAATTGAGCTTTAGGCCAGATTAGTGCAGAATCGGCCTCGCTACTAGTCGAAATCCACTCCATTATAGTATTCTGTAGTACATTATTATGCGATGTCTGTCACCATTAAACTGCCAAAATTATCTCTCTTTTTTTCTTTTCTTCAGTTGGTTGAACCTTTGACCCCAAGCGGAGAGGCGCCCAATCAGGCTCTGCTGAGGATTCTGAAGGAGACGGAGTTTAAGAAGATCAAAGTGCTGGGATCAGGGGCTTTCGGCACCGTTTACAAGGTAACAAACTACACGTGTCGGTTGTGTTAATAAGCACTTTGTTGTGAACAGTCCCGTCATATCCCATCTCCTCTCCTGTGTTTTGCCGAGCTGCAGTGAAGCAGCGAACCGAGTACCAACACCCCTCAGTGCTATCCCAAATCTACATCTGGTGTCCATTTTTCAATTAAAAGTCAGATTTCCGGCACACCACATCATGCATGAGTCGGTCCGATCTCACTTTCAGTGGTTGCGTGTGTGTGTGTGTGTGTGTGTGTGTGTGTGTGTGTGTGTGTGTGTGTGTGTGTGTGTCTGTGTGTGTGTGTGTGTGTGTGTGTGCGTGGGCGCACGTGTGCATGCATGTGCATGTGTTCACGCATGATTACAGTTTCCTAAACAGTGGGTCGGGGACTCGTCGAAACCCATGTTTGGGTTTGTGTGGGTCACGAGTAAATATCTCCTCATTTCCTACATTTAAAAACAGTATATTATTTGAAAAGACTAAAACAAAAAAAGTTGAAACTTTTCATCAATCAAAAACAATTCCAACATTTTCACGAGTAGAACTAATCTAATCAATTCGATGAATAAATCCAAAATAAAAAAGCAGATCTAAAAGCTTGCAACATGGCTCGAAGCGACGTGTTGTGAGCTTGTAGATCTGCTTTTTACACTAATTTCTTGAACTAAAACACTGCATTACTGCGTGCGTGCGTGTGCGTCTTTATGACTGTGTATGCCTGCATGCAAGAGCGAAATATGTCATTTTTAAAGTTGGATTTGGGTATGTACGTTGTATGTAGTACTAATGATACTGTAGAAGCCTATGAAATGACACGTGCGTGTGTGTGTGTGTGTGTGTGTGTGTGTGTGTGTGTGTGTGTGTGTGTGTGTGTAGGGGCTGTGGGTTCCAGAGGGAGAAGACGTGAAGATCCCTGTGGCCATCAAGGTTTTGCGAGAGGCCACTTCGCCAAAAGCAAACAAGGAGATACTGGATGTGAGTTCATTAATATTGTTTCATTACAGCACAGGTTATTCTGTGTGTGAGCTCACTGTCGCAGCAACTGCAGCTACTAGTGGGAATTTAAGTAAGTAGCTGACTACTGTATAGGATCCCAGCTTACTTAACCCATTTTGACCTGAGATCAGATACAAAAAATGTCTTCTACATTCTGACAGTGTTTCTATGTCAGTCGATTTTTCAAAAATAGCAGACCAACAAGCTCTTAGCGCGCCACTCGGTGGTGCGCTATGAGCTTGTAGATCTGCTATTTTTCAATAGCTAAAGCATAAGCAGAACTGGGAGAAATGGGAGAAAAGACTGTACTGCAGCCCGACAACAAGCCGCGGGTTCGATTCACGAGTCCGACGGCCATTGCTGCCTTTCACTCCCTGTCTCTCTCTCTCTGTCTCTTTCCTGTCCTATCTTCACTGTGCTTCCAAAAAATACCTTTTTCTTAATTTGTTTAGGTTTTCTGAGCTCAATTGCACCCAAAAAAAACAGATTTTCTGTGGTCTGGGGTTTTCTGGCTCAAACAAGTGCTCTGATTTTCCTGCTGTCTGGCAAATCCCATATACTGTATGACATAGGAATCTGCCAGCAGATGTCACTGTTTTCCACTGTTTTGCCTGTTGTCATTGCAGCTCAAAAGGCTTCACAGACACAGAAAGAATCCCAGACCACAGAAAATCCACTGAATGTTCAAAGTTCAGGGTTTTTTTGGGTGCAATTGAGCTCAAAAAGTAAAGAAAAATTACAAAACCTTTTTTTTATGTCAATCCCTTTAAAAAGAAAACAGAATTAGCAAAATACAGGTATAATACCATTGAGTTGGTATATTATGAATGGCCCGGCCGGGGAAACTCTCCCCTGTCAGGTGAAAAGAAGCAGCTTGGACTCCTCATGCATAGAAGGAAGCATGAGGTCAGTGTAGCGCCCAGGATTACATTAGATAATTGACACTGGGTGAAAAAATGGGTTACAAAATCGTGGGTTTACAAAAATATATATATAAATATTGTGACTGGCAATTTTTTCAAGCCAGATGTTACTTTAATGTCACGTTTCCTCTAATTCAACGCACATGATGTCTATTTAGATCTAATGACCGATGATTTTCCCTTAAATGAGTAATGTGTCGGGTTTCTAGAGTGACCTTCAAATGGAGCTGTAAGGAAATGAGATTAACTCGCTGAAGACGAGAGTTTGCTGTACAGCATGGTAGTGTTCTGAAAATAACTGCCATTACCGACACAAGGAAAGAGTATTGTAGCTTTAGTAGTTGTATTCGTCACTGTACGGAAGCTGGTTAGATAAGCCAATTGACCATATTAAACATTTTCATAAATATATGGCCTACTGCCCTACAAGGTACTTCAAGTTTGTTGCACAAAAGTAGCTAGTTGCAACACGTTGTGAGCTTAAGTGTTTTGTTTTTTTTAAATCATGATTTAAGTTATTATTAGGGAAAGAAAAAGACGAGTGTTATATTATTTGTTTTTGTTATTTATTCGCTGCTTTCTTTTTCGTTTCGTTTGTCACCTCACGCTTCACATCCAGTAGATCCTGTGATCTTTTGTGGCCAGATGTAATTTCTTGGGGTCTAGTAGGACTATAGTAAATCATAACAAAGAAATCACTGTGAAAAACAAAATACACCTTTAATCACTTGTTCGAATGCCCCCGCTGCCCTGTCAAAAACAAAAAATCTAAAATCGTTAAAACGAAAGAAAGCAGAAAATGAACAAAATGTAACACTCTTCAATCTTTTACTTTCTCTAATAACAACCTAACCTTGGTTGAAACCCCCCCCCCCCACGAAGTCCTTTAAAGGTAGAGTAAGCGATTTCACTCAAAAAACCTTAGGTTTCGTTTTTGGCTGCGGGACCTAAGCCTTCGTCCAATCAGGATAGAGAGTCAAAAACGAAACCCCCAGGGGTTAACTGGGGACAGGGAGGAACTCCTTATATGGTCAGCACACTCTATAGTAGAGAGGATTATCACAACAAAACAAAAAAATAAGTGATATTTGAATTAAGTGAAATCACTTACTCTACCTTTAAATATCTGCTATTTTTTCCCACTATATTTGAAACTTTCTGAAAGTGAAAGTACAGTAAATCTGCCTGTGGGTTTGTACAAATATTTAACCAATTAAACTCATAAGAGCTTGTGAATCATTTATCATCTACATTGGATACATTGGATTGGAATGCAAGTTTCTCCACCCAACAGCGACGATGTGAATGTGGAAAAGTACTGTATAAAGCTCAGTATTAGTATAAGGGCTTATGGGAGATGTTAGGTGGTCAGTTAGTCGATGCTTCTGGTTGTTCTCCGCGCCATGCGTGGGCAACTGGCGGCCCCGGGGGGGGGGGGGGCACATGGGGCCCCCACCTTCACAACAGTTTAAGAGCCATAGCCGTAATCCCGTAACCAATTTAACTATGCACTGATAGCCAGAGCCGTAATCCCGAAATTAATCACTTTTAATTGGATTTCAATAGACGGGACTGTTGCGCAACTTGTGACTGCGACTTTAACTCGCATATATGGTAGGAACACTCTGAAATCATGTGCTAAAAAAAACCAACCCCAAATGGTTGCTTTTCTGCCGCCCCCTTGTCGTTGGTGGTAGAAAAAGTACCAAGACGAAAGACAGGTTGGTAGCGAGCGACTAGAGCGAGAGAGACGCTGGCACAGACAATCAGTTTTTCTGTTCCCTCTCACAACAGGTTGATTTCGAGCGGTGTGTGTGTGTGTGTGTGTGTGTGTGTGTGTGTGTGTGCGCGCGCGCACCGCTAGAAATGAACGAAGAAAATCATAACAGAAACGGGGCAAGTGTTCTTGTCACGTAAGACGTAAGACGACACACACACACACACACACACACACACACACACACACACACACACCCCGTGTGTGTGTGTGTGTGTGTGTGTGTGTGTGTGTGTGTGTGTGTGCTCAGTTTCAGTTACATATCAATCAAAAGAAAAAAGAAACGCATGCTGACTCTCTCTCTCTCTCTCTCTCTCTCTCTCTCTCTCTCTCTCTCTCTCTCTCTCTCTCTCTCTCACACAGTCAATGTGTTTTATACTGTCATCTATCTCGTCCTCTGTCTTTATTACCCCTCATCGGCCCACTATGAGTCACTGACTGTAAGCTGGGGCTTTGTTATCTCTTCTCTCCCCCCCCCATTTTGAGGCGATGCAACTTTTTGTTGAGGCGCAGGGTCGTCTCTCTCGCTCTCAAAGTTACCAACTAAATACTCGTTTGATCAAATGTAGCAATCACTCCATGAAACCTTCCCGTCAAACATCGATGTGTGTGTGCGACGGTGTGTGTAGCTCACCTCACGACCACCATGAACTAGTGAAGAAAAGTATATAATTCCAATCGGACATTGACTCACTCCCAGTCCCAGTCTGCATGCTGGTTGCAAAGTAGCAGCGCACGCATGCACGCGCGCGCACGTGCGCACGCATGCACGTGCGCACGCATGCACGCGCGCGCACGTGCACACGCTACTTTGCAACCAGCATGCAGCGCCAGCTGGTGCCACAGGGTGGTGCACCAACTCTGTCAAAACGATATTTTTATCCAGGGCCAGATTGGGTACTTGGGTACCCCTGGCCTGGAGCCAGGGGGCCCCTGTATAAACGGGGGGGCCCGTTTTCTTTTTTTTTTTTGTTTTTTATATTTTTTCCTAGCTTTTTTTTTTTTTTTTTTCCTTTTTTTTTTTTTTTTGTGAGAACAAGTACTGTGTGATATCACTGACATACAAAATAAAAGTCTTTAGTGAGAATTCTGAGTGAGAAAGTACCTCACACTAAAATGCAGTTTTCTCAGCTTCCAGTTTCCAAGATGGCCGTTTTTATAAAACCAAGCTTCATTCAAAGGTCAATAACTTCAGAACGGTGAAAGCAAACGACTCACGTATTTTTTCTGGGCAAAGTAGAGTAGTAGATCTTTCATTTGAGATATGTGACATCATATTTTGGTATAGCACAACATATTCTGTGGGCCTTCAAAGATTTCTAAATCGCATGTAAAAAGTGGCACCTGTGACAAAGATGGCTGACTGACTGTGGCACTGAAGGAGTTGCGGCCCGCTGGTTAAAGGACCACTTCACCACTTTTCAACCTATCTTCATATAATAGGTCCTCACTAACAATCATGAAAAAATGGCACGTTTTTTTCCCTACTCAGTCTGTGTCTCGTAGGACGGCTGTGGGCAGTTTAGAAACCGTCTTCCAGTGACATCATCATTAGGCAGATTTTTTTTAAACAAGATTTTTTTAGATGATGGCTTCCATTTTCGCATTGCAACTTTTCAGGACTAGAAAGCCTGCAGTTTCTATTAGCTTGTATTCCCCATCGATGATGTCACTGGAAGACGGTTTTCTGAACTGCCCACAGCCCTCCTATGAGACACAGACCGAGTAGGAAAATAATTTGCACAATTTTTTCATGATTATTAGTGAGGACCTATTATATGAAGATAGGTTGAAAAGTGGTGAAGTGGTCCTTTAATACTCATGTAGTATTGATTTCAGCTGTCACAATTCCAAACATGACTTTAATTACTTAAAGTGGGCCAATAATAATAATAGTAGTTTAATGACTACCATTACAATTGTATTGTGTTTTTAAAGTCCAAGGTATTTTGTTTTACGGTTTTATAAAATAGAAGTGTTTCATTTCACGATTACAATTGTGAGCTTGTCCCCTATAGGGTAGGTACCCTCACAAAAAACATGCAGTAATCCTGGTCTCTAAACTGCCTCCCCCTGGCCAGCCGGGGCGCCTGATGGAGGGGAAAGGAACTGTTTGGAATAACGTGTTCCTTCCACGCGCTACGTCCAACCAGGGAAACTCCCCCCCTGTCAGGTGTAAAGGAGCAACTTGGACACTCGGGCATGAAGGAAGCATGAGTTCAAGTCCGTTGCTCTCCCCAGGTTGGCGGAGGGTGTGCAGAACCCGGGATCACATTAGATAATTGACACAGGGGTGAAAAATGGGTTACAAAATCGTGGGATAATTTTTTTTTTTTAAACAATTGTGAGCTTGTGCACGTTTGTGTGACATACATTAGAATGACGAATTAGCGCAATAATTAGGGCAAATAATGGAGATAAGATGGTTAATAAATGGTTTCTGCCCGACAGTATATATAATGCAAATTTGTGCCCCTCTGGAATGAGTGTGGACCTTTCTAATTGTCTTAATTGTCAACACCTGCTCCACACCACAGGAGGCGTACGTGATGGCCAGCGTGGAACATCCCCACGTGTGTCGTCTGCTGGGCATCTGCCTGACCTCCACGGTGCAGCTGGTCACTCAGCTCATGCCCTATGGCTGCCTGCTGGACTACGTCAAGGAGAACAAGGACAACATCGGCTCCCAGCACCTGCTCAACTGGTGTGTGCAGATAGCCAAGGTATGGGAAACCATTCGCCGTTTACACATTTAGTTCAGTGGCCAGGTTTTCAATATTTGAATCCTGTCGAAGTTCCTGAGTTATTTCCCCACGTACACAATTTTGCAGTGCTTAATTTGTAATATTATTACAAATTAGTATTTCTCCATAGGCTTTTCAAAACGTATTTATTTAAAGACCTTTTAAGCGTGGTACGAAGCCAACTCGAGTCGTGACAAATCATGACAACAAACACAATATTTTGAAGAAAAACAACAAAAAAAGTGTTGGAACCTGCCGTTTTTTTCTACTTTCTAATTCTTTGTTTGGTCCAAAACATTGTGTTTATTGTCATGATTTGTCACGACAAGAGTTGGCTTTGTCCGCGGCGTAAACGTCTTTAAATAAATACTTTCTGAAAAGTCTATGAGGAAAATGAACGGGGATTTCTTTTCCGGGTCTCTCGAGGGGGCGGGACTGCGACACTCTATAGGCTTCAATCCCAGCCTTGACGGCGTGTCGCGGGGTCGGATCTCGATCCCGACGACCTTTGCTTGGCGTGCCACTCCTCATCCCCCATTTCCTGTCAGTCTACTGTCCTATTAGCCTGGCCCAATGCAGCCAGCGTGCTTTCTGGTATAGAGGGCCATAGGTAGCGCATGGAGCAAAGTGCCGAATAATATCGGTTCACCAATCTGAGCTCAAGTTCCGTCAACTTGGTGCTATTGATTGAACAATGGAATGCAGTGTGTAGAGAGACCCCAGGATATGTAATCACTAGAAAGAACTGGTGAAAGACATTACTAATTAAGAAACAACATGAGGTACTCTTCTGACGGAAACCGGGGGCTTTTAAAGTGCCTTTTTAAGATCCGACTTACACGAGTCACATGAGAAGTGACTCCACGGCAGAGGTCAGCCTGATTAATTAACGGGGCCACTGAACACGGCGCCGGCCGTGCCAGACTGCTCCTTTTAACCGCTCACTTCACCCTTTGTTTGACATTTAGGGTATGAACTACCTGGAGGAGCGCCACCTGGTCCACCGGGACCTGGCGGCCAGGAATGTCCTGGTGAAGACTCCTCAACACGTGAAGATCACCGATTTTGGTCTGGCCAAGCTCCTCAACGCAGACGAGAAGGTGTACCACGCAGACGGAGGAAAGGTCGGTCGGACAAAAGCGATCTGTGCACAGTATATACAGTGCATACAGTAGATTCATAAAGAGGACTTCAGATCAGATTAAGTAGTTCCGGTCATTTTGTGGGGGGCACTGGGGGCCACGCAGTAAAGGTAAATTAATCCACAAAACGAACGTAATTTGTATTGTTGACCTATTTCTAAAATATTAGCGCGACTCTCGTTCAACTTTGACCCCTCCATCACATGGAACTATTTTTTTGGGCGTAGTGATATGGACACAAAAAATATGGTTCTGTGTGATAGAGGGGTAAAAAAAAAAACGAAAGTATTATATTAATATTAATATTTTAGAAATAGGTCAACAATACAAATGACGTTCGTTTTGTGGATTAATTTACCTTTACTGCGTGGCCCCCAGTGCCCCCCACAAAATGACCGGAACTACTTGATACTTCACCAAAACCAGAGCAGAACTCCCACCACGGGAATCTGAACTATCCCTTTAACCCATTCTGACCGGGAACCCATTTTGGTGTTCGCACCATGTTATGCTTTAGCTATTGAAAAAATAGCAGATCTACAAGCTCGTAGCGCGCCACTCGGTGGCGCGCTACGAGCTTGTAGATCTGCTATTTTTTCGCTTTTTTAGCTTGTAGGTCTGCTATTTTTGAAAAATCGAAGAACGACTGACATTTTTTTAGAATCTGATCTCAGGTCAGAATGGGTTCATCAGACCAGTGTGTGTCCAGTGGAAACCTCGTATGAATCTGATCTCAGGTCAGAATGGGTTTAGGTTGTTGAAAAACCCGATGGAGAAACGCAGCTAAGAATCCGAAAAATGCGCTCTTTGTCCAGTGGACCTTTACTGTAAAGGAATCAAATTGTTCATCACTACATTGCTGGTTTTACCGGTAGATGTTCTGCGAGTAATGTGATTTGCATGGTTTATTATCATTTGTTAAGCGTCCCATTTCAAAGTAGGGAATGTATAATTCTCCTTTGCGATATTTGTATCGTCTACTGCAGGCATTTCCACCTTAAGCATCCCATTTCAAAGTAGGGAATGTAATTCTCCTTGCGATATTTGTATTGTCTACTGCAGGCATTTCCTCCTTAACATAATAGCGGACACATTTGGGCCAATCTCTACTGTATAGTTCATAAATCTCCCCTTTGCACACAGGTACCGATCAAATGGATGGCACTGGAATCTATCCTGAACAGGACATACACACACCAGAGTGACGTATGGAGCTATGGTAAGTGACACAAGTCTTAACATTAGTTCTGGTCTAATTGTCACCATACATTCATGTGTCCCAGAATGCACTTCAAAGCTTGCACAATGTCAGACATATTATAGAACCCAGAGTGCACTTGCGGTGACAGGTGTGTGTCGGAGACATATTTATTTTCGCTCAAGTGCTTTAACAGCATGTGACGAAGGAAATGTGCGGGGGTCCTTGTAACGTTTTGTAACTTCAGATACAAAAAAATATTGTTGCTGGATCCAGTACTACCACAGTCGTCAAAATGAAGTCCACGCGGGGGAGTAAGGAATAGCATTTCGGTTTTACTAGCATCTGGGATTGTAAGACACAAGTTCTAATAAAAAACCTATACAAGAGCAAATCTCAGGTGGGCAATATCACTTCAGAAGCTCACATAAACAATATTTCCAATTCAGAAACACACATGTAATAAATACCTTCATTATTCTCACACACACACACACACACACACACACACACACACACACACACACACACACACACACACACACACACACACACACACACACAGCTCCTGTCTGTGGGCCAGCCTCCAAAACCCCTTTCTTCTTTTTTTCCTGGGGGTTTGATCATACCTTCCGCTCAACAAGGCAAACACATCAAGCAGGTTCTGGCAGCGTGACAGGCCTCTTCCCTTCTCAGTAGAGTATCCTGCTCAACTCCCACTCCTTCTGCCTCGGCCAACTCCTCATAGCTTCAGCCATGTTGATATTGTGGGATATTTCAGGAAACCTACATTTCTGTCGCTTTGTAATTTTTTTCTTCTTCCCATGCTAGAGTTCAAGGTCCTCAAGTCCTCACTCCTCACCTTGGATTATTTTTTTAAGATTTGTTTTTGGCTTTCCAGCCTTTATTGATAGTGAAGATAGACAGGAAAGAGGGAGAGAGAGAGAAGGGGAGAGACACGCAGCAAAGGTCGTCATGTACGGGACTCGAACACGCGACGCGCTGTCAGGCCAGAGCCTATTATGTGGCATGCGGCCTGGACCACTAGGCCAGCGGGCGCCCACTCCTCACCTTGGATTCTGGCATGCTGGGAGTCTAACACATGCATACAGTAGCTCATGCTAGCCCTCTAGAGGGAAAAAGTGAAGCCAGTGCCAGAAACATGCGTGAAAAACCAAAGAAGTAATGACTAATTAGGACGTGTATGCGACGCGTAGCTGTTGTTGTTGTTGTTGCGCATGGAGGAGCAGCATCGCCCCGGCGGTAGCGTGCAGCATTAGCTTAGCTTGTTTTCAGGTTTTTATAAGGTCCTAAACATCCCAGGTTGTCTCATTTAGAGCAGAAAAAAAGGACAGATATATAATTTTAATTACTGGATTAAATTAAATGAAAGAAAGACGGATTTTCACGTTCTGGCAGTGGTCGGGTGGTGGAGAGAAAAAAATGGGATCCCGCGTTCGTGACAAAGATAGTGTTAACCCATTTTGGGCAGGAACCCCTTTTGGTGTTAGCATTACGTTATGCTTTAGCTATTGAAAAATAGCAGATCTACAAGCTCGTAGCGCGCCACTCGGTGGTGCGCTATGAGCTTGTAGGTCTGCTACTTTTTTTAAACCGAAGAACGACTGACGTAGAAACATAGGCTTTTTCAGAAAACTGTCAGGATGTATAGAAGACATTTTTTTTAATCTGATCTCAGGTCAGAATGGGTTAAAGTACCAGCAGTGAGCTACTGTATACACGACTACACCATACTGTCTCCCTCCCTTTAGGCGTGACCGTCTGGGAGCTGATGACGTTCGGGAGCAAGCCCTACGACGGCATTCCGGCCAGCGAGATCGCCGGGGTCCTGGAGAAAGGGGAGCGGCTGCCTCAGCCGCCCATCTGTACCATAGACGTCTACATGATTATGGTGAAATGTGAGTTTTTTGGTGGTGGAAGTCCTGTCGAAAGACGCCGCAACGCAGTGGCGGCCCGTCCATAGGGGGCGCTGGTGCGCCGCACCACCATGCACAACCCCCTAATAAAACGTGAATAAGAATGACTGAGAAACGAAATCTGCAGCCTGTAATATATTTAAAATTAGCAATCCAGAAACGTAAATATTATATTATATAAGTAGCCACTAACTAAAGGCAGTGATTAAAAGTTGTTTTATGCTGACACGTTAGTATTATGCCTCCATGAAATGTCAAATGTTATTTACGTTGTATAACGTTTCTGATTGGTTAGTGTGTGTCACGTGTTGGTGCGCGTCCATATGTAGCCCTTGGTTCTCAGCACTGAAGAGTAATGCATTGCGGTACACATGTCTTCAATACAAACTATAGGAAGCCACTGGGTCGCGAAATATGTGCGATCCATGACGTTATTCACACCACAAAACACTTGGGGGCAGCATACACATTACAGCACAGTTTGACATAGGGTTTACAGCCACAACAACATACGCTAGAAAAACGAGGGATGAGACAGATGAATGGAGCCAGGTAAAGTCAATATAATAATAGTTTAATTCACTTGCATAATGGAAAAATAAAACTCTGTGAAATCACTGCAGAAACACCATTTGAGATAAGGACACTGCAAGAAAAAATAAGAATTAAAGAGCTGGGTCCAGACAAACCTGATGTAATCATCACAAATGTATGTACAAAAAGTAAAAATTAAGCCATAAGGTGGCAGAGTCATGGCTTTGAGGGTTCTTTTATAAGGACGTTTTGTTTATTTTTTTGTTAATGTTAAAGCCACTGTAGCAAGGTCATGTGGCTTTGAGCCATTGCACTTTTTTATGGCACTGGTCCTTCTGTCTCAGGTTTGTTTCTTTAACCCTATATGAACCTTTTGTTACATTTTGATGTATTTAATAAACCTTAGACAGGCTCCCTTAGTAGATGTATTTAATAAACTTTAGACAGGCTCCCTCAGTAGATATTTAATCTATGATACCTAGTGCATGTTTTCTTGATTTTGTTATAGCGCCCTCCCTAGGACAAATGTCACCGGCCGCCACTGCCGCAACGCCAGAAAGAGCGTCGCTGCTGCTACTCTGTAGACCAGAGGATAATAAGATGGGTGTCATGTCTTCATATGTGTACAGACAATGTCAAAATAGCACTTTTTAAAACCTACTGCACTCCACTTTATACAGCTCACTTGTTGGTGCCGATACAGCAAAGCGAAAATGAGAAAACTTCAGGTGGCATATAATGATGCTTTTCGAATATTCCTGAGACTCCCAAGATGGACCAGTGCAAGTGAAATGTTTGTGACCAGTAATGTACCCATACCTTTCATGCTGTACTGAGGAATTTTATGTTTAGATTCATGTGTAGACTGAGGGAATCAAAGAATGTATTAATTATGGCCTCAACAGGGATCACACAGAGTGACACAGTCTTCTCCTCATGTTTCTGGAAACACTGGAGGCAATGTTTATAATGTTTTTAATTGACAAGGACTGCCTGGAGTGAAAATAGCCTGCTATACATAGGCTATCTCTGTGTATCTCTTGTTGTTTTGTATTTACTGTCATGTTTTTCCCTGTCGTTTGTATATGGACCCATTGTGTCTGAAATAAAGTTTTCAATCAATCAATCTCATAGGTTGGATGATCGACGCGGACAGCAGACCTCGTTTCCGGGAGCTGATGGCCGAGTTCACGAAGATGGCGCGAGATCCTTCCCGTTACCTCGTCATTCAGGTATCATTTTGCCAGCCTTAGAAACGAAACAAACTATATTATATTATACCATTCAGGACGGGAACCCCCTTATGGTGTTTTAAGCATTATGTTATACTTTAGCTATTGGGAAAATAGCAGCTCTACAAGCTCATAGCGCGGCACTGGTGTTTTAAGCATTATGTTATACTTTAGCTATTGGGAAAATAGCAGCTCTACAAGCTCATAGCGCGGCACTGGTGTTTTAAGCATTATGTTGTACTTTAGCTATTGGGAAAATAGCAGCTCTACAAGCTCATAGCGCGGCACTGGTGTTTTAAGCATTATGTTATACTTTAGCTATTGGGAAAATAGCATCTCTACAAGCTCCTAGCGCGGCACTGAGTGCCACGCCGCTACGAGCTTGTAGATCTGCTATTTTTGAAAAATCGTGAAGATGTGTCGCAAATTTGGAATATAATGTTCTTTCAGAACGAAAGTTTTTAACTCAAATCTAAGGTTGACCTTAGAACAGTTCCCCAGCTTTTTAGCCTGTGACCCCGAAAGAGAACATTTCGGGACACAAACTAGTGAAAATAGCAGATCTGCGCGTTATGGAAATTCTTAGGTTGTATTATCTTCCTAAAATCACTGGGTTGAATTCAAAAATGCTTTTTTGGAAATGTTTTTGAAATAATATTAAATAAAAACAAAAAAAAATCAAGGGAGCCATAACAATGTGTTTGCGAACCATAAAATGGGACTCCTCCTTGCCCACCGTTTGGGAAACAGTGCCTTAGATTAGAACATACACAATGTTTATTTCGTATGATTAGCTTCATGCAGTGCAGTCCCATTATGGTACCTTTATACTGTATTTCTGTTTGCAGGGCGATGACCGGATGCACCTGCCGAGTCCTTCAGACACCAAACTGTACCGCAGCCTTATCAGTGGCGAGGACATGGATGACGCTGTGGATGCAGATGAGTACCTGGTGCCCCAGCATGGCTTCTTCAACAGCCCCAGCACCTCCCGCACGCCACTGCTCCACTCGGCGGTAAGCTCACAGCACAGCACAAGTTCTGTACTAACCCATTCTGACCTGAGATCAGATTCATACGAGGTTTCCACGGGACACACACTGGTCTGATTAACCCATTCTGACCTGAGATCAGATTCTAAAAATGTCAGTCGGTCTTCGATTTTTCAAAAAATAGCAGACCTACAAGCTCGTATCGCGCCACTCGGTGGCGCGATATGAGCTTGTAGATCTGCTATTTTTCAATAGCTAAAGCATAACATGATGCTAACACCAAAACGGGTTCCCGGTCAGAATGGGCTAATAAGCCGTTTAGACCTGAGCTCCATTCTAAGAATTGTCTTCTAAATCCTGACCAGTTTTCTGAAAGACCTACGTTTCTATGTCAGTGGTTCTCAAACTATTTCATGTCAAGGGACCCCTAGAATTATATGTATTTGGCCTCTGACCCCCATCTCAAAATATGTTGTTCCAGGGACCTCCCCAGAAGCGAAGATTTGAGTTAAAAAACTTTTGCTCTGAAAGAATATATATTCCAAATGTGCGCCACATTTTCACTATTTTTCAAAAATAGCAGATCTACAAGCTTAAAACGCCAAAAGGGGTTCCCGTCCTGGTATAATAATATAGTTTGTGTTGGTTTCGGGTCACACAGTGTATAGTATAGACAGAGTATAGACCCTATGGGGTCCCTTGTCTTTCAGTAGTTTGACGTGAGATCTTTTATATTTGTATATATTTGATTTGATTTGATTTAATTGAGCCATCAGTCAAATGCAGGTCTGGCATATCAAAGCGAAATCTAAAAATGCACACACGTTGTCAATCTTGACTACTACCGGTATGTCAAATGTACTGGCAATACATTTCAGAGAGAAACGACCAAATCCAATAAACCACAATGCAAACGCAAAAGTAAGCCTCTGAGTAATTAAGAGTTTCAGCCGGAGGAGCTATCTGCAGCATATAGATTAGGCCTTTAATTTCAGTCAGAAGAAAGCATACTTGGGAGTTTTGTGTCAACTAAATTCCAGTCCACAGCCCCTAGTTTATGAGACACTCAGGCAGGGCACATTTGCCAGCTGTGGCCCGGGTACGTATTTTAATCACATATGGATTTCAACAGGAAGTCCAGAACCCACAACCTCAATTTTATCACTTGCTTTTTTTACGGGGCAAACTTTTATTGCTGCCTCAGCCTGTGTGTAGATAGTGTATATTCAGTAATTCAGCTGCATTAGATTGAAGCTGGACATTTAATGAGGCATTTTTTGCTCGTCGGCAGCATTTAAGTTTCTTCCTCAACTGCAGAAGCTGAACACATTTGGCCTAGACCCAAACAAACAGCCCCCTATCTGTAGGTCCACTGTCATGCTGATGCATGGTTAGTTTAGACCGGAGCCAGCTCCCTTTTGCCACTATAGTGAAATTGATCACTGGCTTACGTAAACTGAAGAGAGGGGGGAACTAATTGACTTGAATTGCGAGCCACCGAGTGGCGCGCTACGAGCTTGTAGGTCTGCTATTTTTGAAAAATCGAAGAGCGACTGACATAGAAACGGCTTTTTCAGAAAACTGTCAGGATGTAGAAGACATTTTTAGCATCTGATCTCAGGCCAGAATGGGTTAAACTCTCACCATCATGGCTCTTCTTCATCTTACCAAACCCCCCCCCCCCCCCCATCATCTTCCCCTCCATCTCCCACGTTTTCCTCCCAGGGGCCTTTTTTGATGATTAATAGCGAATCGAAATGAGAAGAAAAAAGAACTGTTCACATCCTCCATTTCACTTCAGGTTTTGGTTGAAGAAGGCCAAGCGTAGGTCCGGCATTTCTATCTGGGCTCCATGCCTGTCGCTGAAAGCCTGCTTAGGCCATTTTCGACTTTCAAGTTTGATTACCTTTGCAGGCGGAATCACTTGTTATAAAGTCGCCGCACAGAAAGGGGGGGGGGGGGGGGGGGCGTATGGCTCAGAATGAGCCTGTTTTTCTAATACCATTGTGTTCTGCGGTGCTAGAGAGTTTTACAGATGGCTGCCTACTCAGCGTGTTCAGTTTCCTGCTCTTGTTCAAAGTAATTGCATTGCCACAGCTGTCACTCTTGTTTCCTTTGCTCGCTTGGTTTCTTTGGTCTTACACATTTACAAAGTCACAACAAAAGTCGAAAACTAAAGTACATAACAACAGTTGTTGTCCGTTATAACGAATGGGGGGGATCTGCTCGACATGCGCGAGTGAGTCCACTTGACCTTCCTTTCTAGAGACACATCATTGAAAGTTTTGTGTGTTTTATGTTGCAGAGCCTGAACAGCAGCATCGGAACATACCACGGCAGAAATGGCTTAACGGTAGGACAATGTTCATCTTGTACAATATAATATTCAAGGAACCTGACCCTTCTTGTGTCTAGCATTTTAAAAGGGAGTCGCAGTACATACTGTATACATTTTAATACCATCTTATTCCTGGACAGAATGGATTCCCAGGGAGAGAAGGAAGTGTGGTTCTCAGGTACATTCCTGATCCCACGGACAAGAATCTCGACCAGGCCTTCCAGCCAGCTCCAGGCAAGTATCTTTCAACTTCAAAAGGACCCAAAAAAAAAAAGATGTCCACACACAATATATGTCTGCTCCCCGTCCTCTTTATCTCAACCTAATAAACAACATTTTGCCCCTGGGCTTTTCTCAAGTTCTTGACATATATCGTGTGCGGACATTCCATCGTTTTCCTTCACTCAATCTCAGCTGACTCTTCGAGTTCTCAATAGAACACCACTTCTTTCCAAGTCATGTGGTGAGCGAGAGGGACATCTAGTGGACATATATATTAGTGTTTATGAGCTTTGATGCACAGCCTCCATTGTTAACCCATTCTGACCTGAGATCAGATTCTAAAAAAATTCTATTACATCCTGACAGTTTCATTATTAACCCATTCTGACCTGAGATCAGATTCTAAAAGTGTCTTTGATTTTTCAAAAATAGCAGACCTACAAGCTCGTAGCGCCACTCAGTGGCGCGCTATGAGCTTGTAGATCTGCTATTTTTCAATAGCTAAAGCATAACGTAATGCAAACACCAAAATGGGTTCCCGCACAATGGGTTAAAGTAGCATTTTCCAATTTGGGGATTGCATTCATTTAAATAATCACACCCGTGTGAAGTGAGGGGCGCTTTACCAACATCACAAAATAGCAGTCTTATTGGCTTTTTTGCTCAGTGACAGACAAAACAAACTCTGTTCATCGTTAATGGCATTTTTAAATTAATGTTTATCTAGACAAGACAAACATTAAACCCGTGTACAGGAGAGGGGCTAGCACCCCTCAAAAAAATAAAAATAAAAATACTCTAGTACCCAAAAAAATAGAAACCAATCTTAACCCTGTCAGAGAGAAATGCCATGCCAACCCCTTGAGCTATATGCACGAGCACCAGGACTTCTACCATGGTTTATTCTGACTACCCTATATGGCTTTTACTGGCTTGCATCAGTTGCTCATCTGGCTGACTGGCTTCTCGTCGTCGATTTCTTTCAGACTACATGAACCAGAACGGAACGTCGTCCGACATGCTGAACCCCGTCTATCAGCAGCCCGGGCCGCCGCGCTGCATATTGCCCACCATCTCGTCGGACGACACGGAGTCGGAGTACCTGAACTGTTTCAGGAACGACACCTCGCCGCCCGAGTACCTGAACGACGTCCACCATGCGCCCCCCGCCGTTCTGTCGCCCACCTCCAACGGAACGCTCCACCACCACGGCGCTCAGAAATACCAGCCCCAGAACAGTATAGACAACCCAGACTATCAGCAGGACTTCACTCCCACCTTCAAGAGCCACACCAATGGACACGTCCCGTCGGCGGAGAATGTAGAGTACTTGGGCCCAGACTGAAGTGTGGCGAAGGACCCCATGCTCTTAGGATGGAAGGATATGCATTACAGACATAAGAGACCCTTTCCTGCTCCTTTGAGAAACTGGCAGGGAGGGGGGGAGGGGGGGGTTGGGTTAGCTACTGTATAGTGGTACTATGAACTGCTTTCTATGTTGTATGTATCCGGTCTTGAGGAGGCAATTGACATGCTGTGCAGCTTTTCCATATTGTTTGCATGTCGTTCGTCGTGCTTGTCACGCGAAGCTCGCCTCCACACAGGCCTCTTCCATATCACATTTGAACGGAAGGGGAAGGACAGGGCGTCACTTTGATGGATGCTGGAAGACGTGAGACCTGTTCTCAATGGAAGTGAGAGTTTCTCTCCTAGATATATACTCTCCACATATCACTAGTCCCTGTCAAAGGGTAAGAGACAAAATGCTGTGATGTGAATGTATCAATGTGGGGACGCTACCATCACATGAAAGGATTTTAGAGGGGGCGGGTGGGTGGCAGCTAAAACCAAAACATAATTTAAGGTACAGTAGATGTCAGAATTGGAACTTGGAAAAAAAAACACAGCAGTGAACAGTATTGACTAGTAACGAGGGTTGACAACTGTTTCACTATGAATACATGCGCTGCTCCGTACTTGCGGTTATGGTTAGGTTAGGGTTTGAGGTATAGGTTGTTGTCGGACCAATGACTGGTCGGAATTTAGTACTGCACCCGGCTCAGAGCTGCAGGGCTGCAGGACATCTTCCGTGTCTGCATGATGAGGTCAAGTGACTGAAAGGGGAAGCGTTCCTGAGTCCAAGCGCTGGCTGGAATGTTGGGAACTTCATGACGACACTCTTCCTGGAGGAGGAGTCAGTGAGATAAGAAAATAAATGTTAACGTCGCAATGTATCATTCATTGAAAAGGGGAATGCCACTGCATATTAGCTTTTAAATATATTGCTCGGCCTTAGGACAGTCACCGACTCTTATTTTATTTTTAAATTTTTATCCCACGATTTTGTAACCCAGTTTTCTTTTCACCCAGTGCCAATTATCTAATGTAATCCTGGGCGCTACACTTCCTCTGCCAACCTGGGGGGGCAGCGGACTGACCTCATGCCTCCTTCTATGCATGAGGAGTCCAAGCTGCTTCTTTTCACCTGACAGAGGGGAATTTCCCCGGCCGGACGTAGCGCGTGGAAGGAACACGTTATTCCGACCAGTTCCTTTCCCCTCCATCAGGTGCCCTGGCTGGCCAGGGGGAGGTAGTTTTAGAGACCAGGATTACTGCATGTTTTTGTGAGGGTATCTACCCTAGGGGACACGGGGAGAACATGACATAAACCAGACGTTTGCTGATGTATGAAGTCTCACAGTAGATATACAGTCAGCTATATAGAGAAGCAAACCTAACAAATTTAGTCTGCACACTTGCTCAAACGCTTTTAAATATTTGATGTAATGTCTCCTTGACACAGATGAGTTTGGTTTTCTGTTCTTTAGAAGTTTTTTAGTTGACTAATACTCATATGACTGCCCTAAGCCATATGCATAGCCTATTTTAATTATTAATTTTAGTGGCATTCCCTTTTTAACAACATTGCGTTAGATAGAGCAACACAAATGTATTTTGATGGCTCCAGAATATTATGGAAATAGCTGAAGATGTTTCTGCTATTGGGGATCCCTTTCCTTCTTTGTATGTTGTGTTTTTTTTTTAATGCAGTCCTGTACATGTTATTGTTTTCACAGAGTTTTAAGTGTTGACACTACATCTATAGATCTGCTCATTACTTTAAAGTCTTGTAGTCTTGCAAGAGCATTATCTTTGAATACAAATATCCTTCCTAGTTTTAAAGGAATATACTGTCGTAGCAACTTGTGAGCCTACATTTTCAGATTTTTACACAGGTACATGTACAGAGAAGAGTGATTATGCTGTGTACAATATAGTCACCTGCAATTTATCTTATCCGTACATGGTTTTGCCACTTTATACATGAATATGCACTTATTCCAGAATTTTAATTGTGTCATTCCAAAGTGAATATAAATAAAACGTGTTTTTTTTATGGAAATCTCATTGTAATAACGTACATTTTATACAGTAAAAGGACAGGTCCCAGTGAAGACGATAGTACCACACTCATTGGATCAGCCAGGACTGGACAGTGCACTTTTCAGAGAAACAAGGCAGGATGTGCAAGGCAGCATGTGGCACAAGCAGCAGCATTCTGGTAAAGAGTATTAGTGGGAACTTTGTAGTTGGGTGATGTTTACCTGGTGCATCTTGGTACCTTTCATGCTTCCTTCAACGCATGGTCTTTAATCTGTAAATATCCATTTGTAATATAACTGTTGACTGTAAATGTGACTTAATTCCAAACCTAACCTTAACGATAAGGTGTCTTCAGACATGTACAGCATATTTCCGCTGGAGGTAGATTAAAGTCTTGCTTAGATCTGTCAGTGTTTTTGAGGGGCACTGACTAACCCCTCCTATATACAGCTTTTGTCAATTTGCAATTGACAATGAAAGGAGACATTAGGTCATGTCCGATTGTCCGCCAAATATGAAGTAAATTTGTGGCAAACATTAAATACCATTGACAATGAAGGGATGATTTACGTCATAACTCTGCTGTCGGGAGGACACCTCATAACTCCAAAAAGCAATACAGCCTCCTCAAAGTTGGTGTTTACTTCCATGAGGTGGTGGAGTTAGTTGCTTTAGCAGACATTTCAAGGGTCCAATGGCGTTAAGAGGTTTTGTGTCCTAAACACATTTTACTACTTTCAATCGGTTCAATATTTTCAAAACAACACAGACGTAAAGGGTGTTCAATAGCACTGATTTATGCAAAAAAAACCACAAACCTAAAAAATGGAGCAACGATATGTATACAAGCAAATCGGCTAACCAATCACATCAGTTCAATGAAAGGAGAAATTAGGTCATTATGTGCCTCAAATATGATTTTGTCCAGTCTCATATTTGCCATTGACAATGAGGAGAATGAGGTCAAATGTCTGCCAAATATGATTTGTGGCAACAAACATTGAATGCCATTGACAATGAAGGGAAGATTTACATAATATGTAGATTTAATGATTTAGTTTAGGTACCCAATGAATAGACCCTTATGTGTCATGAAAGTACTAATACAAGCATTGTGTATTAATCCACACAATTCTATATGTGTAAGGTATGAAATAAAAATGTCTGTCCTGATTCTACGCCGGATCGTGGAATCTTCCCCAGCGATGGTGAGGTTGTCATTGACGTCTCCAAACACGGTGGGCTGAAACGACGAGGGATACGCCACTCTGGAGACAGAGCGTGGCACCTCCAGCTCCGAGAAGCCTGTGAAGAGAGTCACATTTAACCCTCAAGTTCAGGTACGAGTGTTTCATTAATAATAATACGTTAGTTACATTGGCATGATTGCATATCTCTGGCTCTGCTGTCGGGAAGAAACGTGTTAAAATGTTCATTTTTCAGGAAATTTAAATTTATATTATATATTTTGAAAACAAAGCAATACTGCCTCATCAAAGTTGGTGTTGTGACTTTTATATATTATCTATTACTTGCATGAGAGGGGAGTTTGAGGGTCCAATGGAGTCAAGGGATTTTGTCCAAAGGGTTTTTTACTACTTTCAATTGGTTAAATATTTTCAAAACGAAGTCTTCTGTGAAAGTGTAGACGTTGGTGTATCTTAGAACACAGTGTAAAGCAACCTCCTACTGCCTCCTGCATTATGTGCAAATTCTAAACAGGTGGTACACATGGGCTGTTGAGTGACAGTCAACGAGCACTTCCAAACTCCAGCACTTGGGAAAAAATCATCTGCAAGGAATTTCTTGACAGGGAGTAGCTCATAACATGTCTACAGTGGCTTTTAATGCTTTTTATTTACAGCTTATGTTCAAAAATTCTGAACTATCCCTTTAAAGAGTGAGGGCTTGATGCCCTGGAGACTTGTGAATATGTTGATCTTTGTAAATACTTTTATATTGTTTGTTTTTATTGATTTTTTTTTCATGTATTTAGCTGTTGCCTGTTATACTGTTTATACATTTGTGGATCGAGTTATTGTAAATAAAATTGTGTGTGAAATAACCATTTTGCCTTACCTTAGAGTATATATTTGAATACGCTAACAGCCTGAATAACTTTAAACATCTGATCATGAAAATGGACAGCAAACAACTCTGGATACATTTCATTATACAACCATTATCAATGGTGCATTGCAAAAACATTCTCCATCCACAACAGACTGTTGTGGATGTTCCACATCACAGCACCAGGTGGCGGCACCAATCGAGGGATTGTCTCCGCCCATAACAAAGCTACAAAGAAGAAGAAAGCAATAACAGGAAACGTGAAAGTTGATCAGCAGCAGAGCTTTTGGTCAGTTCACTCAGTTGGCTGTTGTGTGTTCAGTGTGGGAGGTATGGGGCTGTTAGTTGAGAAAAACAATCCCTTTCTGTGTCTCCTCTTCGTTCTCTTGGCAGTGGGACATTACCAGTGGGTAAGTTTGTTGACGTTCGTCTCTTTCTACCGACATACAAGACGACCGAGTCAGCCCTGTTGGCTGTTGCTTATTGTTATCATGTGAGCCTGGCGTGTTTTGTTTGTGCGCGCGACTTATGCTAGTTTGTAAATGAGGGCTGTTGTTGTGGCTGTTAATTTCGCTGCTGTTCTCTATATTTATTAACTGCCTGGCCCCCGTGTTACTGTAGGGAGATGGAAAAAAATAATGTGGTTTTATTATAGCTAGCTGAATGAACTGTTTTAGCACGCCGGCTACAACTTGAGATCCAGATCAACGTACAGTATCTCTGGGGAGAACACATTGTTCACAGTGTCTTGTCAAGATGCGATGCTGCTGGTTGGGATGACAACAACGCTGTGGAATGTGTTGCTGCCCCCCCCCCCCCATTTGAAGTGACAGCCTATAGGCATCCAGTCCAACACAAGAGAACGTTAGCTAAAATGATACTCTGCTGCACACTGGTCTGGCAATAATCCTCTGACATAATAATCCTCTGACACACACAACCCAACCTAGATAGGTAGCTATAAACGGTAACATCCAGGGCCAGGCATCCATTCCAAGGCATGTAATACTGAGAGTTTTACTAGTTCATTATAATCTCTTGCGTTAGAAATGGATACATTTAACATTGACGATTCTACTGTGCTGCTTTTTGTGATGACACATTATTTGTGGTCCTAGAATGGCTGTGATATTGCATACATTTCATGTATCAAATCAAATCGACCTTTATTTATATAGCACATTTCACACAACCGGAATTGACCAAAGTGCTTCACAGGAGAAAAATAAAACAAGGCAAATTACATTGATTGATTGATTGAAATCTTTATTAACAGTTTGCAGAATTACAGTACATTTCAAGCACAAACTCAATACAAAGACTGTTAACTGTGAGTGGACGACCCAATTAAGCCTTACACTTGTTTACAACAGGGTCCACATTGTTCAATTCATCAAAACATTTAGAGACAAACAAATAGACACTTCTATGTAGTTAAAGAACAGAACAGGAATTCATCATATAGGAAGCGAAAAGGGAAAAAATATATATATACAGTGAGGGGAACAGGGGGATAAAAGAAAACGAAAGACAGAGTGTAGGGCGCCTGCACACAACACCATGCGTTGATGCCATGTGTGCATATGTGCAGGCACCCAACACCACGTCCATACAAAAACATAGTACATCAAGCATTACATTACATAACAAACCCCAACAATTAAGGAACATATGTACAACACACAGAAGACAGACAATGAGAATATGTAACCATTTAAAATCAGATAACGGTGAGTTTTAAGAAGGGACTTAAAAATCTCAATGGATTGGGCAGCTCTTAATGTAGGGGGGAAGATTATGTGGAATAAAATGTATGTAATATCACAGCCTTTTCTAAGGTTCGCTCCAGTACAAACTCTGTTCCACCGTCACATACTTAAACATTGTCCTCACTTCACCTCTGTGTTTTAGTTTGCTGTCCTTTAGTAATTCATAGATAACTTTGTCATTATGTAGGTTAAGGCTACAGAGCAAATTCCATTCTAAACAAAGCTGAAGCCTGAAACGGCACGTTGCATATGTTGATAAGTTGCCAAACGTGTGATGCTGTTCCTGATAAGACTGTTGAATGATCAAAAACATAACAATAATTCAGCAGGGCAGTAGAATGACGTCTTGAAAACTGCTTTCTAGAATGCACTGAAATGCACATGGCCACTTTGTTTAACATTCGTGTTTGTTTCACTGGTCAAATTGGGGTTATTACATTTTTATAACCAGTTATAAAATTGCTCCAATAAAATAAAAACGAATTATGGAACTGTGGCTTTAGTGATTTTATATACTAGGCCTATAAAGCCCTTGCGATCATCAAGGTTCAATAATACTAGTCTACACTACAGCTCTGCTTGTAGGCCTGAAGACATGGGGTTTGTAGATTGACATCACTTTGGTTATCTCATGATAGTTTACATTAAAGCATTATTTCAAGAGCACACTCTTGGATTTATTGAGACCTAACCTCATGGCATGAAGCTCTTAGAAAAACCTCCCTTAAAACAGAAACCAACTTTGGGTGGGCAGCCATCTGCCTTGACAAGTTTGGAGGGGTATGTGACTGTGTGTGGAGAGATGGGGTCTTTGTCTGATGATGCAGTTGGGTACTGCGACGGCATGATTTAACTTTTTTTTAAGAAAAGCTGCTGATGCTGCCTAAAATGCTGGTATCGGCGAGTATGCCACTCCCATACCACATTCAACTGTAATGTTTCAGTTGATGTTGCACGTTTTATACTCTTACTGTACTATAATAACAATAAGAGTTACTATATAACTGTATACTATATACATTATTAGTTTACAAACTTGTACCTCCACAATTATTCATGCCATTTTGATTTTTTCCTAGACCCATGGTTCTCAAACTATTTAATTTCAAGGACAGTCAGACACTCATAACTCTGAGTGAGAGTGTACAAATTAAATTTGGTTCCATTTGTTTGGGAGAGTTACAGAGCTGTAAGTGTCTTATTTGGAACGCTCTCAAGGAACACACAGGGATTGGTACTCTGTATCGACTGATACGCAAGGGCATTTTGTATCGGGAACGAAAGACTGGTATTTTCTTTATCAGCCTGTGTCTATACACATCCATTAGGATGTGTATAGGCAGCTCTGAGATTACATTCAGTCCTTCCAGTTTGGTGAAACGCCCAAAGTAGTCAGCTCCCAACCTGTGTATAATAATATGGTTTGGTGCACTTCAGTGCCTCTGAAAAAACATTGTGGAAATAGTGGCATTTTGAATGGTGGCCTTGAACTCAGCTCGGACTAGGACAGAGGGTAAGTGGTAGCCTAAGTCATAAAACGTTGTGCAAGCGAAGTGAAGTTCCCTAACGCACCCCTCTTTTTCTTTTTTTTTGCCCCTCTCAGAGGACTGGGAGCATGTGCAAGAGGGCTAAAGCTGAATAGTCAGCTAACCGAAGAGCTGGTTAGACAGATTGCAGACAAGCTGCAAGATTTATTTTGCAGTCGCAAACTTCAGCCCATTCAGATGTTTTATTTTTGTTAGGATAACATACCCCCCCTCCCTACAAATGATACACTACAGATAAAAAAATCAAGTATCAAAGCCAAATTATAGTGTATAGAGTAGCCCCCCCCCCCTTCCACACTTTTTTTTAGAAGCTTCAGTCAATAGAAGCTACTAAGCACATGATGCAGTCAGCCTGCGCTCAGCACAAATATTTGGATACAGCAGGTCTGTCGAGACTCGAGAGATGATGAGGCCAGTTGTTGTTTGCAGAAGTAAGATTTTTAATTAGAGGTTCTGTAAACAAAGGAAATGAAACATGACTAACCATGACTAACTTTGGTCATGTTTCATTTCCACCTTTTAAACTGTTTAATACCAAAATTAGACTATCTTCACAATGCCTTGCACGTGGTGAGCTTGTACTAGATACCGGTAATCTAATTTCTGTGCACGACACAGCAACCATCGGAGTATAAACCAAGCTTTAACTTCAAGGTGAAACACAATAGTTAGCCTGAAACCCCAGATTATGGTTTGATCCTTTGCACAAACAACCATGTCATGAGGTTCAGCTATGATAATGCATACTGTATTTTGGGATCTCGTCAGGGCAGACATTGTAAATGATGTAAAATGCAAATTGGAGTTATTATGCTCCATATCTTAACTAAGATAATTGTATTGTAATTGCGTCTTGGTGGAACTCGCCACCCCATCAAAAAATAAGTTGGAAACCATGAAGCTGTCATGATGGCCAAATCGGATTTAAGCAAAAAAAAATCACACAAGAGAAATGATTGTCCAGTAATGTGTTGCCTTTTGTCTCAGGTTCAGGCCCAGCACTGTGTGTGGTACGGTGAGTGTGGAGACTCTCCCGTTGCAGGCAAGAAGTACAACTGCAATTACACCGGTCCGCCCATAGCGTTGCCTGCTGAAGGCAATGAACTTCTCGCGGTAAGTACACACTCGCACACACACACACACACACACACACACACACACACACGCGCGGTCGGTCAACACTGGAACCAACATTCTGCATCATATTCAAGTGGAACTGTACCGTCTACTGTATTTGGCTAACTAGTAAACTACTCACGAAGCTCACTGAGGATGTGCTTGGTTTTTGTCACGTAGGAGCTGTGTCCTGGCTATGTCTATGGAAACCAAAGCTTGTGCTGTGACGTGGCCCAGCTCGGTACGCTCAAACGGAGCCTGCAGCTGCCTCTTCAGTTCCTGTCTCGGTATGATTATGGGCTGTAATGTTATAACCCATTCTGACCTGAGATCAGATTCTAAAAAATGTCTTCTACACGCCGACGGTTTTCTGAAAAAGCCATGTTTCTATGTCAGTCGTTCTTCGTTTTTCAAAAACAGCAGACCTACAAGCTCGTAGCTCGCCACCGAGTGGCGCGCTATGAGCTTGTAGATCTGCTATTTTTTTCAATAGCTATAGCATAACATAATTCTAACACCAAAAGGGGTTCCTGCCAAAAATGGATTTTAACCACCAGGCGATCATCATCACATGGTCACGCACTCTCCTACAACATTCGCTTGAAAATAATTCCCACACCCCTCCTGGTGCTGCGGCGGCCATCTTGGAAACTAAACACAACATAAACAGTGGGAGAGGTGTTGGGGCCGAGAAAGGCCCTTATTGGCCCGTCCGTGTTCAGGGGGGGGGAGAGGGGGGAGGCTGAAAAATAGTCCCTGCACGTAATCCACGGGCTGGGGCGGCAGGTGAGTCAGTAAGATTACAGCAGCAGTGACACAGCAGCGTGTGTGTGTGTGTGGGGAGGAATCAATTTTTGTGGGAGAAAAGGGGTAAAAAGTCAAATAAATAAATAAATATAACAATTCTACACACAAACTACAGGCTGACTGTCATTCAAAACGTTTAGTGCTGCACTGTACTGTTTAAGTGCCCAATCTGCCCATACTGTATGCTTCATATCTTGAGAGGGTTTGATTTGCAAGCACCAAAACAAGCGTTCCTTTCTGGATTCTATTTTATTTTTTTGTTGACTCGCCGTCTTCATTTTTTAATTTAAGATTCACGGTCACTCTTTAAAATCTTTTATAGTCATTTCCACAGTTTGATTGTCTTCCTCTGCTACTGTGTGCAGATGCCCTGCCTGTTTCTTCAACCTGATGAACCTGTTCTGTGAGCTGACCTGCAGCCCGCACCAGAGTGAGTTCATGAAGGCCACCCAGTTTGGCCCCGAACCCGAGCTGAACACGTCCGCTGTCGATGTGACAGAGGTGGAGTACTACATCGGACAGACATTTGCTAATGGTAAGTTCATGCAGCGGCAGTCTGGTCACATAATGTCATTTTTTTTTATTAAACTACTACTACTTCACTGACAGGGTTCTCCCGGGGGTCTGTACTTGGTTCCCCCCCTCCCCTCTACACCAAATCTCTTCCCCCAAAATTGCAGATAGACATGCATATCGTTGCTGTCGGGCAGAAACCTCTTATCTCCACATTATAACTTTTTGTAAATGTACGTCCTACTCGATCATACTAAAGCATCAACGTAGCAGATCTACAAGCTCCAAATGCGGTGCGAATCGACATGTTTTGAGCTTGTACTTTTGAATCCTGAAAATGACAGCTTTGGACCCGACAGAGACGACATACACGTTGCATTGCAAGTGCCGAATGTTAATGTCATGATATAACGCATGACAGAATTGGGACCCTAGGGTTCAGGGAATTAAGTGCAATAATGCCAAATAGTAATGACAGTTGCTATTGCTAGCCTATGATATGGTCAGGACACAAGGGAACAAGTTGTACTTGACTACTGGGCACATTTATCTGTGCACGTCAGATGAATGGTGCTGAGTAGTAAACTACATCACTTCCTTACTTCCACTCAGGCGCTGCCTCGTGCTACCCTGGGGGTGACTAATGGTTGCTATTGTCCTATATTTAGCCAATGGAGCCTTGCTTTATATTGAATGAACTCGAACTGCACACATGACCTCCCCTTCATTTCCCAATCTCTTCTACCCTCGCTTATCAAGTCATGCTTTTATACACCTACCATGCAGAGGGGGGTTTGCTTTCTTTTATTCCTAAGGTGAGGTGTTTAGAAAATGAAAATCAGCCCCATTAGTTCTTTATATGGACATAATAATGAATAATTCCGTAATTTCACATTTTATGGTTTTTCCAAAAAGATACCCAGTTTTGCTAGAGGATATATTGCACATGAGCTTCCGGAATTACTACTTTAGTAGGTGTCCAGGGTCTATTTTTCCCCTCAATGAGCAGTTACAGCACAATAAATGATAGTGTATTAAACATATTGTAACAACTCTATCACACGAATTGGTTCAAAACACAATTTATTCATTCAAATAAGTTCTGGAATTCGGTGTTATCAGTCGTGCTTTGTTGTTGCACAACTAAACCCGGCAGCGGGAATGGGGGTTTTGTCCCGGGGTGGGGCATTGTTGACGTTCCATGGTTCAAAGATAAGTCAAGTCTGATGTCTTTCCTATTTTGCAGCCATGTACAATGCTTGTAAGGACGTGGAGAATCCTTCTACCAACGTGCAGGCCCTGTCACTGCTGTGCGGTAAAGAGGCCAAGGACTGCAACGCCACCAACTGGATCCAGTTCATGTTTGACATCAATAACGGCCAGAGTCCTTTCTCCATAATCCCTAAATTCTCTGGTAAATCGCTTTTTAGTACTTCAGCAGATTACTCTGTTGTCCTATATATAATATCGTTGCTGTCGGGAGGAAACCTCATAATCTTTTAGGTTATTGATATTTCTTTCTTCAATAAATCAGTGCTATTGAACACCGTCTGTGTGTTGTTTCGAAAAATATCGAACCAATGGAAAGTAGTCTTTGAGAATGACGGCTCTGCTGTTTGCAATCATCACCTTGACACGTTCGTGCCGTTTTGTCCTTGCAATGTTCTAACTATTTGGGATACATAGTTATTCATATTGTGACATTTCATTTCATAATGTTTAAAAGCTGTTTATTTTTCATAGTATTATTGTTTACAGTTTAATAAGAGTTAAAAATAATTGAATTAATTTAGAATAGCTGTTTCTGTTAGTACTCATTTACTGGACGTTTGCTGGAACTGCATTTCCCACAATGACTTTGAACTAGCACCGGATATCCGGTGAACGTGCCGCTCTTCTTCAGTTTGTTGATACACGTGAGACGATGGATACGAGCTAACTAGTAGACCAGCCGAGAGAAAAACCTCTTATGACCAGTGATGACTACGATTCATTCTTATATTGCCCTTTTCTTGTAACGCTTTTTTCTTCTTATATAAACTGGAAACTGGAAACTTCATCCACAACATCCTGTCAAGTCTTTTCGATCTAATAACTAGGGATGCCGCCGATTAATCGATTTTCCGATTAATCGTCGTAGTCTCCAAAATCAAAAAAACAGTTAAAATATAGTCTAATAAGTAGAGTGTAGACTAGTGAACTGAACATGTTCTCTTTATATCAAGTACTTCATACCAGCCCCTTATGAAACTACTTCTCCCCAAATCCAAATGGATTTCATTTTCCATCCTGAATGGCACTGAGAACTTAAGATCTACACAAAGGTTTACTCATCTCAACTGATTATAAAACTGTAACCATCAAAGCATGCTCTCAACATATAATGGTTTTGTGACCATGGCATGTGCATAATATAAAATCTTAAACGTGTTATCTGATATTGATAAAAAAAAAAAAATCTGGGGGGGTGGGTTCAATTCATTGATTATTAATCGGCAGTGCTGTCGACTATTCGATTTGGCTGATGGTCACTTTGTGGCATCCCTACTAATGACTATATTCCTCAGATGCCCCGGTGTCCGGCTTCACGCCCATGAACAACGAGACGTTTCCCTGCACCGAGGGCCTGGACGACGGCTCGGGCCCGTGTTCCTGTCAGGACTGCGCCGGGGCCTGTGGGCCCCAGCCGGTCCCCCCTCCTCTGCCTCCTCCCTGGACCATCCTCGGCGTCGACGCCATGTACGTGATCATGTGGATCTCCTATTTGGCTTTCCTCCTCGTCTTCGTCACCGTCGTGATGGGAGCCTACTGCTACAGGTAAGAAAAGAACCATAGCACATACCCAGTGTGAGTCTCTCTCTCTCATGTAGGCTGTCGTCTATTTAACCCATTTAGACATCTCTTGTATCAATATTTTATCCATATCATGATGGATATTGTCTTTGATTTTGGATATTGTACTATTGTAAGTGTTCGGGATTAATCGTATCCGCAGATACTAAAAATAAATAAATAAACATGATCTGCGCATCCCTGTCAACAACTAATAATGACGCTAAATAACTTGGACAATATATGTTGACGTTTTGTATTTCTTTAGCTGTTTATGTTCAAACAATTTCTATATTTTTCTTGCCTACAGGAAAAGGACAATCACGTCTGAATATGGCCCCATACTGGACAGCAACAACCCACTGTCTCTGAACAATGACGACCCTGACCGAGGTACAGTACTGTACTGTGTGCTTGATGAAGTATCAGCTAATGGGGGGTGGACGGAACTAAATAAACTTGAGTAATCACAAAGCAACGTTTGCCGTCAAACCTTAAGGGCCTGAAGTGAACACACCAAGTTGTTGTCAGGCAATCGGGCCCCATCAAAGCCTCCTGACAGACATCCTTTTTTTTGTAATCTTGACTTGGATATAACGAGTTGGCACATGATGAGCTGGGTCAGGCAATCTGGGAACCCATCGGACAAAAAAACCCGAAAAAACGGCACCCTCTGCTGTTTGTAGCGCAGCACAGAATCTGTTCTTGAGAGATTAGGTCAAATGTGACTAGACTGGAACTGACCTATGCTTTCTATGGCCAGGAGAAACTAGACGCAGCTGCAGGACATGAGACTAATTAATTAGAGCGACAGAGAGGAGTGTGTGTGTGTGTGTGTACTGTGTACGTGTGTGCGTAAATTTAACAAGGCTGCAGACGATCCGCAGAGAGAGAGAGAAACGTTAGTGCTACTGTATGCCGAAATTGAAGTGGACACGAGCCCAGACTTTTATTTTTTCTTCCTGGAAATAAAAACGTCAGTTTCCAAGGCTAAAAGTGACAAACCAGAGAAAACTAAACAAAAGACATATAAGGCCTACTCATCTATTGGCAGTGGGTAGGGAATAAGGATTCAGTTGCCTAGTCTTCGCCAGGTTTTCCCCCGTTCAAAAACACTCCCAACACAGTTGGGACCAAGGCAGCTTGGTCTGTTCAGACCCATTCTAGGGAACATAACATTGAGAAAAAATAAAAATGATTTTATTTATTTTTTACTTAAAAAAAATAAAAAATAATCTTTCAACTCTCTTTCAAAAAAAATTGAACAAATCTATGTTCGCCTGTGCTGAACTATTGCTACTGCCATTTAGCTATGTATGAGTTTTAACCCATTTTAGGCGGGGACCCATTTTGGTGTTAGCATTATGTTATGCTTTAGCTATTTAAAAATAGCAGATCTACAAGCTCATAGCGCGCCACCGAGTGGCACGCTACGAGCTTGTAGGTCTGCTATTTTTGAAAAATCGTAAAAATGCGGCACAAATCTTTGAATAGGTATATATTCATATCAGAGCGAACGACAGGCCTAAATGGTTTAAAAGGCAAAGAAATTAGATAGTATCTCAGTTGGCCTTTCACTTTCAGCACCCCTTTCCGATCCGAACGTATAATCCCCCCGGTGTTTCTTTCTCCCCCTTATTATCCGCTGTATAGACGCGACGTGCTGCGAGACGCTCGGCGAGCGCTTCGAGAACGCCCTGCGGCTGGGCTTCACCGCCTGGGGCTCCTACTGCGTGCGGCAGCCCCTGGTGGTCGTGCTGTCCACGCTGGTGCTGGCGGCGGCCGCGTCCTCGGGCCTGGCCTACATGCGCATCATCACGGACCCCGTGGAGCTCTGGTCGGCGCCCGACAGCCGCGCGCGCCAGGAGAAGGACTTCTTCGACGGCCACTTTGCGCCCTTCTTCCGCACGGAGCAGCTCATCGTCACCACCACGCTCAACGGCACGTTCACCTTCGAGCCCCAGCAGGGTGCCGACGTGCCCTTCGGCGCCATCCTGGGCAAGGACGTCCTGCACCAGGTGAGTAACTAAAGTAACCCATTCTGACCTGAGATCAGATTCTAAAAAATGTCTATTACATCCTGACAGTTTCATTATTAACCCGTTCTGACCTGAGATCAGATTTAAAAATAAAAAACGGCACCCTCTGCTGTTTGTAGCGCAGCACAGAATCTGTTCTTGAGAGATTACGTCCAACGTGACTAGACTGGAACTGACCTATGCTTTCTATGGCCAGGAGAAACTAGACGCAGCTGCAGGACATGAGACTAATTAATTAGAGCGACAGAGAGGAGTGTGTGTGTACGTGTGTGTGTGTGTGTGTGTGTGTGTGTGTGCGTCAATTTAACAAGGCTGCAGACGATCCGCAGAGAGAGAGAGAAACGTTAGTGCTACTGTATGCCGAAATTGAAGAGGACACGAGCCCAGACTTTTATTTTTTCTTCCTGGAAATAAAAACGTCAGTTTCCAAGGCTAAAAGTGAAAAACCAGAGAAAACTAAACAAAAGACATATAAGGCCTACTCATCTATTGGCAGTGAGTAATGAATAAGGATTCAGTTGCCTAGTCTTCGCCAGGTTTTCCCATGTTTTGGTGTTTAAAGCATTATGTTATACTTACTGAAAATGTGGTGCAAATCTTTGAATGCATGTTCTTTCAGAGCAAATGTTCGGACAAAATCATGACAAACACAATATTTTGGGCCGAACAAATAATTACCAAGAAAAACTACAAAATAAAAAGTCTTGTACCGTGCCCTTTTTTTCTTCTTTAAAATGTTGTTTGTTTGTTTGTCTTTAAATAAATACTTTTTCAAACGTCTACTCTATGGGGGAAAAAAATGCATGGGGAAATTCTCTTCTGGGTCCCTCGTCGTTCTGAAAGGGGGGGGGGAGGTCTTCGACGCTCTATACGCAAAATGACGCATCTCTCTGTTGCTCATCATTGGGGGTTTCTTTCTTCCTACCGGACGACTATAGTTCGGTTTGCGGAGCGGTCTTGATATTGGAAAGGTCGCTAGTTCGTATCCCCGGACTGGCACGTTAAAATGACCACCGCTGAAGTGCCCTTGGACAAGGCATTGAACCCCTACCATGAAATGTTCTATGAGCAGGGCCTGGCTGTAAACAAGTTCTTGAGCTTAGTCCAGTTACCCTGCAGGGTAAACATAGTACCTTTCCTTTCCTTAGTCCAGTTACCCTGGGTAAACATAGTACCTTTCCTTTCCTTAGTTCAGTTACCCTGAGTAAACATAGTACCTTTCCTTTCCTTAGTCCAGTTACCCTGGGTAAACATAGCACCTTTCCTTTCCTTAGTCCAGTTACCCTGGGTAAACATAGCACCTTTCCTTTCCTTAGTCCAGTTACCCTGGGTAAACATAGTACCTTTCCTTTCCTTAGTCCAGTTACCCTGGGTAAACATAGTACCTTTCCTTTCCTTAGTCCAGTTACCCTGGGTAAACATAGTACCTTTCCTTTCCTTAGTCCAGTTACCCTGGGTAAACATAGTACCTTTCCTTTCCCTAGTCCAGTTACCCTGGGTAAACATAGCACCTTTCCTTTCCTTAGTCCAGTTACCCTGGGTAAACATAGCACCTTTCCTTTCCTTAGTCCAGTTACCCTGGGTAAACATAGTACCTTTCCTTTCCCTAGTCCAGTTACCCTGGGTAAACGTAGTACCTTTCCTTTCCTTTCAGGTGCTGGACTTGCAGCTGTACATCGAGGCCCTCGTGGCCGAGTACGACGGGGTCAACGTGACCCTTTCGGACATCTGTCTGGCTCCTCTGGCGCCGTACAACGACAACTGCACCATCCTCAGCGTCCTCAACTACTTCCAGAACAGCCACGCACAGCTGGACCGCATCAACGGGGACGAGTTCATGACCTACGCCGACATGCACACTCACTTCCTCTACTGTGTCAGGTACTGGGGGAGTGTGTGTGTGTGTGTGTGTGTGTTTGTTGTTTTTGGATTAAACTTAAAGTTTCATCCTCTGGTTTAAATTACCGTCAGATTTGTGAGAGGTTTAGAGCAGTGTTGATTTTGTCGACTAAAACTATTTCCTTTTTTTTTTCTTTTCGTTGACTACCTTTTCTCACTGACGAAAACCAAATGGAAACTAATTGTCTAGAATTGTCTAAAAGTCTAAGCTATGATGACTAAATCTATGACCAAATATATAATATTGACAATGTTGTCAACAAATAAAAAAACGAGACCAAAATGTTAGGAAGGGACAAGAGACCCAGTACAAGTCATTTTACACTTGGTTGCATGCAGAAAATAGCAGATCTACAAGCTCTACAACGCGTCGCGACACGTTGTGAGCTTGTAGATCGGCTATTTTCAGCAAGTGTAAAATCAGCCATTACGACGGCACCAAGGCTTGACAAAATACATTTTAGCCTAGTTTTAGTCGACTAAATCTACAAACACTAAAACATTCCAGGTGACTAAAATGTGACTAAAACTAAATGAAAACGGAGCCTATCATTCATGCTTCCTCATTTCCGTTGGCTCCTCTGTTGTCACACACGGAGATATCGAGAGAGAACATGTAGCGATGGAGAGTTTGGTTCCTCGGAGAAGGATGAGCTGCACTCGTGACTGATTCGTATACAGTAATGATTCTATTCTCGACCATACCCGTCATGGCCTCTTTGTCTCTTCTTCCTTTCAGTTCTCCAGCGTCCCTCGATGACATGACTGTCCTCCATGACCCATGCATGGGCACCTTTGGAGGCCCCGTGTTCCCCTGGCTGGCTTTGGGGGGCTACGACGGTGAGTCACAACACAAATTGGATAAGGAAATGTTAACCGAAGATGTGCTACAACAAGAACGCACTCTCGAAATTCCAATAGTTTTTTTTTTGTAATCTTTATTCCAAGTTTAAATGTTACTGTTCACACAAGAGCAGTTTTGGTCGTCGGCCCTGTATTGGATATCTTTAATTCATGAATACTTTGACACTAGTGGTGACACAAAAGCCACACTTCAACAGTGACTTTGTGTAAATGAAATGTTAGCGTTTAATAACATAGGCATACAACTGGTTAACAGCGAGAATGAGCTTTTCTTTCCTTTACGGAACAGAGAAGGACTTGTAGGGAGAGAGGAGTGGAAATGGTGAAACATAAACATATACTGTATGTGCTTGACATTTCACTGTGTCATTGGAGCGCTGGAAAAAGTTTAAGCAAGCTCAACTTTTTTCGTAGCGCATCACACCCTTCACGCATGCCCACACCCACCCAGCCAATGAAACGTACCATAGTTACGTCATCAAAAACACACAATGCCTGATTGGCCGAGTGACGCCACAGACATACGCAGCCGAAAACGGTACTTGCGCACTCTGCTCGCGCGAGTAAATATTGGCATCGCTAGTGCTTTTATGGGATTCGTCATGGTTTGTATATGCAGTACATTGGCTGAAATAACCCATTTAAAGGGGCCCGAAAATATCATGATACTGTACTGTATCACGTGGTCTCAGTGAAAACGGTGTGTCAAGTTTGGGTCACGTGTATATCCCTCTTCGAATACCTTTAGTTTCCATTATGGCTTCTGTTGTTCGGTGTTTATTACATGGCCTGACTGTGTCGTCACTTCTCTCGTTCCTCCTCCTCCTCAGGCACTCACTACAACAACGCCACGGCTCTGGTGATCACGCTCCCCGTCAACAACTACAAAGACGACGAAGTCAAGCTGGGCAAAGCTCGGGCGTGGGAGAAAGAGTGAGTCGTCGCAATCGGGGCTCATCGCCATGTGGTGGACATTTTTGTCAATTTAATCTTTTTTTTGTATGCCACAGACATACCAAACACATAAAAAGTGGTTGGCCTACTTGGGACCATAACAGACTCTGAGAGGGTACAAATGGAAGTGGAGTGTACAAATGGAACTCTCAGAGTTAAGGGGGTCCTTAAACATTTTAGAACCACTTGTACTAGTTGGACTCATAATGTGCCATAGTGTCTGCAGTAAATCATACAGTCATACAGTACATCTTCTGAGTCTTGACATTATCTCAGATTCAAAACAGGTGGTTACGCAGGGCTGTTGAGTGATACTGTATCTAACGAGCACTTCCAAACTCAAGCACTTAGAAATCATCGCCTGCAAGTAATTTCTAGACAGAAAGTAGCTCATAACATGTCTACGGCGGTTTATAATGAAACAAACACTTGGTTTGCAGATAGAAAGAGGATGATTCAAGCTTTTCGTATAATACAGCTGCAATCAGATAAGACTTTTCTGTTTGGATGAATGGGCTGCCAATGGGAAGTTGCACCTAGTTACCACCCTGCCATTAACTTAATGGCAAGATGGCCGTGGTCTGCATGATATGGTCAATTCCCTATCGGGGCAGTGTTGATTTTCGTCGACTAAAACTAAGACGAAAAATGTGCTGCCAAAAACAACACTGTAATCATTCTTTTCACATGACTGTTTTTTTTTTACCGTGTGGATGATGTGTGTGTGCATTTCAGATTCATCCGTTACATGAAGAGCTACAACAACCCCAACCTGACGATAGCGTTCAACTCCGAGCGGAGCATCATGGACGAGATCGACCGGGAGAGCGACAGCGACATCGGCACCATCGTGGTCAGCTACGTCATCATGTTCGTCTACATCTCCCTGGCCCTCGGCCACATCCACAGCCTCCGGCGACTGATGGTGAGACTATAGTCTCCGCGTGCCAGTTGTGTTGTTCAGTTCAGTGTGTCGTCGCGTTAACGTCCCATGATCCTAACCAGTGTGTCATACATAGTGTTACCATCCATCCTAACCAGTTTGTCATTTCATTAATTTTTTTTATTTATTTATTTGACAGGGACAAAGCTCATTAATCAACATGTCAGTTTTCACATCAATGTAAATGGGCCAGAGTTAGCCGAAGCTAAATTTCATCTGTAGTCCCTTATATCCCATAGAGTGTCTCAGTCCCGCGGCTCCGCCCCATTTCAGAAGTACCAGGGTCTGGAGTCCCCCAGGGGTCTATGCTAGCCCCCCCCCCCCTCCTTTTCCCCCCTCTACACTGAGTGCCCTTACCCCTTATCCCTAAACTTATTTGCCTTTTCTTTTTTTTTCTTTTTCTTTACTATTTTGAAAAACATTTTTGAATTGTTAAAATGGACAATCTACAAGCTCACAACGTGTCGATGTAGATCGGCTGGTTGAACTATTAAAAAAATAAGTTTAGGGATAAGGGGTTTAGCATGGACTACAACAGAGCCCTGTAAATCTCTCCGATGAAGATCGATCTACAAACATGATACTTAGAATAGGGACGCTAGGCCCGGGTCCGCGTGTTTGAATCACATTTGAAGGTTGATTCATTGAAACGCCACTCTTGGTCACCTACGAACACAACACATAAATGTTCAGCGATGTGGAGTGAAACCGGCCTGACACGCCTGGCGAGTTCTTGGAACTGGTTAGTTTAGAACTGGTTTAGCAGACGACTGATTCATTGGGCTTTGTGTGCCCAATCCTATAGGTGGACTCTAAGATCTCCCTGGGGATAGCGGGCATCCTGATCGTGCTGAGCTCCGTGGCCTGCTCCCTGGGCATCTTCAGCTACGCCGGCGTCCCCCTCACCCTCATCGTCATCGAGGTCATCCCCTTCCTGGTGCTGGCCGTGGGCGTGGACAACATTTTCATCATCGTGCAGACATACCAGGCAAGGTTCCGAAATGCACCAAAAACCCTTTTTTGTGGTGTTATGTGTGAACGTGACAATTGTAGGGCAAAATCAAATGTGACCGTTTCGGACCAAGCCTAAGTTATTGATTTCATTTTTAAATGTATTTTTTTTATTTTTATGTCATGCGAAAGCAGGGAATCATTAGCCTGGTTAATAAGCCAGACCGAATCAGCCGGCGGATTACGATCTGGAGAGGCTCAATTGTACGCCCATTTCCTACACCAGGGAACTGGTGTGGCCAATCGGGACACGGTATGCAATATGGGTGGGCTTTGATACAGTGACATTCAATGCTTGAGACCTTTGACTGACAGTAGCTCTGACCAATTGCGTCAAAGAGAAAATGTTTGAACCCACCCCCCCCCCCGGGAAACAAGATCCATACACGGCATCTCCAGACTCAAATACCACACGACAGTGTGATTTGAGTCTGGCTTATTAGCCAGGCTAGGGAATCATAGCTTCAAATTGACATATTGGCTGTTCAGTTTGACCCACCAGTTTTGGAGATATGACTTATAGAGTAATGTCTAGCAGAAACGGCCCTGAAAGGTTTCACTCCTGTGGATTTTACACCTAGCTTCATGTTTATTTATTTCATATTTGCATGTCGATCTCGGCTCTGATATTTATTTCAGACATGCTGTAGTATTGTGAAGAGTCTGCCTGTGCTATTAACTCATTTTGGATTTTAAAAAAAGAAAAGTTTTTTTCTCCTCTCCTGAACAGTTAGTCTTGCCACCGTGACTGTCTGTATCTGTATCGGAAAGAGTCACAAATGTTGTGCTCTTGTGTGTGTGTGCGTGTGTGTGTGCGTTTGCGTGCAGAGGGACGAGCGAATGCACCAGGAGGAACTGCACGACCAGATCGGTCGTATCCTAGGAGACGTGGCCCCCAGCATGTTCCTGTCCTCGCTGTCTGAGACGGTGGCCTTCTTCCTCGGTAGTAACGCACACTTTATTACACCACTGTTGATTTTGACAGCAAATTTAGATAGTTCTTTTGAAGAAACTTCCATTTGGTTTTTTGTCAACGTTTTAATTACCTGAAATGTTTTAGTGTTAGTTTAGTACACACATACTTTTTCATTTAGTTTGGCTAGCAAACATCCAGTTCCTCTCTGGTGCTGGACTAAGGTAAGTACAGTGAAGAGAAGTGAGTCCGCACACAGGTTTGCTCCAAAGGTGTTTGCTTTTTATTCAAAACGCCATAAATAAGACACAACGTTTCGGCCGTGAACGGCCTTCATCAGGTGAAGGTTTAGCCAAACTAAATATCATAAGATTTCTATTAGACAACTAAATCTACAGTTGTTTTCGTTGACTTAAATGTTGTTTTGGCGGGGTTCCTTGATGTTGTCGTAAATGACTGATTTTACACTTTGGTTACATGCTGAAAATAGCCGATCTACAAGCTAAACAACGTGTCGCAGTGCGGCATGTTGTGAGCTTGTAGATCGGCTATTTTCAGAATGCAACCTAGCATAAAAGTGGATCTCTTATATCCACTAGTCCCCACCCTAACATTTTCTTTGTTGACGCAATTCTCAATATATAGTCATGGTTTTTATTTTGTTTTTATTAGTCGGTGAAAAAAGGCAGTCGCCGAACATCTTTCGTCTTAGTTTTAGTCAACACTGCACTACCCCCCCCCCCCCCCCCCCCCCCCCAGTTAATAATGATGCTAACGAGTCCGCTGGACGTCTGTCTGTCAGGAGCCCTGTCCGACATGCCGGCGGTGAGGACGTTCTCTCTGTTTGCCGGCCTGGCCGTCTTCATCGACTTCCTGATGCAGATCAGCTGCTTCGTCAGCCTGCTGGGCCTGGACGCCCGCAGGCAGGAGGTGAGAGAGGGGGGAAGACGTTGCTGGTGTTTAACTGGTGGTATCTATCAACCAGTGTTGGCTTTTTAGTTATATAGTTTTTTAGTTATATAGTCTCTTGAATAGTTTTCATTTAGTTTCAGTCACATTTTAGTCCCCCCGTAATGTTTTTGTGTTGGTCTAGTTCTAGTCGACTAAATATATCATACGATTTTATTCGACTAAAATCTAGAGTTGGTTTTAGTCGACCAAAATGTAATGATTTGATGTCTCCCCGCCTGGAACCAGACTAGTGAAAATAGCAGATCTGTTATTTTCACTACTACTTATACATTGGTTTTTTTATTTATGGAATATTTTAGATTTTCTGTTGATTTTCTTCATGAAATTACTGTAAAGATTTATTTTTACTTAATAATAATAATAATAATAATCCAAATCAAAATGTAGAAAATAAAAAATACAGCCACTCATAAAAACTGGTCCACGACCCAACTTTGGGCACCAGTGGACTACCAACTTCTAAGTGCTCAGATCGGGGAAAAAAACAAGTTCTACTTAATCCAGCATTACATGCTACTGTATATGGAACCATTGTTTCCATGAAAACAAATAAGTCTTTGTGATTATATACAATTGTTCAATATAGCATCATTTTAAGGGCTGTAAGTGAGCTATAGATTTTTTCCCACCAGCTCTATATAAAATATTGTTTGTTGAGAGTGTATTGTTGTGTGTGTGTGTGTGTAGGGGAATCGCCTGGACATCATTTGCTGCGTGAAGCTTCCAGAAGGTCAGGAAGTGAAGACTGAGGGCTTCCTCTTCCGCTTCTTCAAGAAGATCTACGCCCCCTTCATCCTCAAGGAGTGGGTGAGACCCATCGTGGTAAGTAATCCAATGATTGCTTTTTGTTACTGAACTGAACTGTCTTTGGGTGCCTTGTAGTTTCACTGAGAACTACAACTCCCATGAGTTATCATTCAAGTGTTTTGACATAGGTGTGATCAATCATCCAATCAAGTGAGGAACATATATTCTGTCCTATGTCACTTTTTGATTATGCCTGAAGAAGGTCAGTAGACCAAAAGCTTGCTAAATGAATACATTGATTGTGCGCAGATCTGAGTGTGCAGAGCTTTACTTCATTTTTTTCTCATGTTCCCTTTGTGGCTCCAGCACCTCTCTTAAGTCTTTTCAGCGGATGAGCGGTGGTTCTTTTTCCATTTTTGTTACTGAAGAACAAAAATGATGGACAGCTCTCCCACACGCCTTCTATGTCTTCTGGTCCGAGTACCAAATCTCGGACTGCACATTTCTCTCTCAAACCGTTTTGTGGTTTGACCTGAGGACGATTCCACAAAATGTCTTCTAAAATCATGACCGTTGTCTGAAAACCCCTTGTTTCTATGTCTGTGGTGCTCAACCTTTTCTGGGGGTCAGAATTATCTTTATTTGGCCGCGGACCCCCATCTGAGAATATGTAGTTCCAGGGACCCCACCCCCCCGAAGCAAAGATTTTAGTTAAAAACGTTCCCTCTGAAAGAATATATATTCAAAGATTGGTTCCCGTCCAAGAATGTGTTGCCATGTCGAGATTTCACAGTTTCTATAACCTCTCCTCCCTTTCTGCAGGTAGCGGTGTTCGTGGGCATGCTCTCCTTCAGCATCGCCGTGGTGAATAAAGTAGAGATCGGACTGGATCAGAAACTCTCCATGCCGGACGTAAGTCTCTGCGCAGTTCTTCTTCTTTTTTTATATATATATATTTTTTATTTATCCTACGATTTTGTAACCCATTTTTCACCCCTGTGTCAATCATCTAATGTGATCCTGGGCTCTACACACCCTCCACCAACCTAGTCCCCATATATGGGGGACAAGGAGAGAACAACGGACTTAACTCATGCTTCCTTCATGCCTGAGTGTCCAAGTTGCTCCTTTACACCTGACAGGGGGGGGGGTTTCCCTGGTTGGACGTATAGCACGTGGAAGGAACACGTTCATTCCAACCAGTTCCTTTCCCCTCCATCAGGCGCCCTGGCTGGCCAGGGGGAGGCAGTTTAGTGACCAGGATTACTGCATGTTTTTTGTGAGGGTATACCTACCCTGTGCAGTTCTTGGTCCAGATTGTGTCCTCGTACGTCGTGTACATGAGAAGTCTTGTCGTGTTGGATGTGGATGCTTTCAACATTGTGCCGCTGCAAACGGAAAAAACAATTAAATCCATTTAGAGTTAAAAATCTTTGAGGTTTGTAGAGTTCATTAAGCGTTGTCTTCCAAGTTGAAGAACCTGAGTCGATGTGAGAAGAACGCGTGTTGGGTTTTAGCTCATTGTTAAAACAACCTTTTGGTTATCGGCTCTTAATCGCAGAAGATCAATCTCTTTACTTTATTTAACTAATTTATTACTTATTACTAGTAGTTAAAAGTTGCAGACAATCACACAATATCTTTTTTATTAACACGTACATACACACCCTTCTGGATTCCCATATTCCCCTATGCACCCTTTACTATAAGAATTTGAGTGTGAATTAAATACTGTACACTTTATGCATTATGTTATGCTTTAGCTATTGAAAAATAGCAGACCTTCAAGCTCATAGCGCACGCTATGAGCTTGAAGGTCTGCTATTTTTGAAAAATTGAAGAACCACTGACATAGAAACATAGCTTTTTCAGAAAACTGTCAGGATGTAGAAGGATCTCAGGTCAGAATGGGTTAATAATAGTTTGATTGAACTTTTTCACAGTCCTATTCGTGCCGTTTGTCAAATGGGAGTCAAACCGCTCGGTTCCTATACGCATATTTCAGATCTCATTTTCACATCTGCGGTGTTCTGTGCAATGAGAACTTTCTGTTCCTTTTTGCCTCATTTAGAACTCCCACTCCTTTCACTACTTATACATAACCTTCCTCTCTCTCTCTGTTCTTTGCCTATAGGACTCCTACGTACTGCGGTACTTTGAGAACCTGACCACGTACCTCCACACGGGCCCTCCGGTGTACTTCGTGGTGGACGGGGGGGTCAACTACACCAGCCTGGAGGGTCAGAACAGCCTGTGTGGAGGGGTGGGCTGCAACAACGACTCCCTGGTCCAGCAGGTGTACTACTCCTCGCTCATCAGCAACTAGTAAGAAAACTAGTACCGACCGGTTACTGTCCCGACGGGACAATTTGTCCGTTTCTACAAAATGTCTTCTACATCCTGACAGTTTTCTGTAAAAGCCTATGTTTCTATGTCAGTCGTTCTTCGTTTTTTCAAAAATAGCAGACCTACAAGCTCGTAGCGCGCCACTCGGTGGCGCGCTATGAGCTTGTAGATCTGCTATTTTTCAATAGCTAAAGCATAGCATAATGCTAACACCAAAAGGGGTTAATTTACAATACCTAGTGAGGGGTTTTCAGGTATTTACAAGCTCAACAACGACTCCTTAGTCCAGCAGGTCTACTACTCCTCGCTCATCAGCAACTAGTAAGAAAACTACCGACTAGTACCGACCGTTTCTGACGGACAATTTGTTGCGAGACGAAATGAGCTTGTGCCGCGCAAGATCAGTCTTAGGATACTAAACGAGTAGAATCTGCGGATTGACTAGTTTCACTGTCTTCGCGTTGTACGACAAAATTTGTAAGTAGGGCGTAAGAGTCAGAATCGGCTTTATTGTCACGTCAAGTGGGTGAAATTAGTTTTTGTGCATAGTTCCCATCGTGGTTTTTTCTCTCCAAGAAAACAAAGAAAGGGAAGAAGAGGGGGGTGGGTTAAGGAGATCAAGGCAGGAAATGTAAAAGGTCTCATCAGATAGCATTTGATACAGACTTATAGCATGTTATGTAGACAGCACTATGATTGCATTGTATGTAGTCATAGTACATATGTATAGCATAGTAGTACAATTTACAATTTAGGCATTTAGCAGACGCTCTTAATCCAGAGCGACTTACATTAAGCAAATATGTATAGTGTATGTAAGTAGTATGTATATGTATACATGTATAGTTTATATGTATAGTTTCATTATATAGATATTCCACCGTTACTAGTTTCATGACAAATGCTTTTTACGTGATGTATTCATGCTTTATTTTGTTCTTGCTTAATGTAAGTCGCTCTGGATTAAGAGCGTCTGCTAAATGCCTAAATTGTAAATTGTCTCAGATATTTAGAAGCTTGTTTCACAAACGCCACACTCGTAGGGTCTCTTAAGGGCCTCACACACAGTCTGCGAACGCCGTGCGTCAAAACAGCCGCCTCCGTTATTTTCAATGAACCTATCGCACACCGGCGGCGTCCGACGGCCGTTCACGCCTCGCCTGACGCTCCGACACGCCACCGTTCTATTTTCCAGGCGTTGCCACGTGGCAACGCCTGTGTCGCGTCGCTGCGCACCCGGTGTGTGTCAGGCTTTAGCTTATTTACAAACGGCACAGCCGCAGGGTCTCTCTTCATCTACAATACCTAGTGAGGGGGTTTTCAGGTATTTACAAGCTCGTTGCACAAAACGGCACAACCATAGGGGGGTTTCTCTCTTAGCGTATTTACAGGCTGTGTACAGCCGTACAACCAAGGGGTCTCTTTTTTTTCCACCAAGAAATGTACACATGGTACTTTTACCGGTATACCAGTAAGACGCCCTGAGGGCGAGAAGCGACCTGGCCGCGCGCACGCACGCATCAGTGTCGTGATCTCCATATATGGAGAGGACCATATATGGTGGCGTGAAGTGTCAGGAGGCGTGACCATAATGTGGTCGCGTGATATAGCCTCTGTTGGAGGGGAGCGACACAGACGCCCCTTTTTACTAACACCTACTGTGTCCTTTCACAACGGTAGATGCAGGTTTTCACAGTAAATGCGACCTAGGAATAGTTTTTATTTGTTGTGTGTTTTGCTCGCAGCACTACCATCGCCTACCCCCCCTCCTCGTGGCTGGATGACTACTTTGACTGGGTGAAGCCCCAGTCGTCCTGCTGTCGATACTTCAACTCCACAGGGACCTTCTGCAACGCCTCGGGTAATCCATTAACCCATTCTGACCTGAGATCAGATTCTAAAAAAATGTGTTCTACATCCCGACACGTTTTCTGAAAAAGCTATGTTTCTATGTCAGTCGTTCTTCGATTTTTCAAAAATAGCAGACCTACAAGCTCGTAGCGCGCCACTCGGTGGCGAGCTTGTAGATGTGCTATTTTTCAATAGCTAAAGCATGACATAGTGCCTGCTACATTCCATATGCTCTTCTCCTCTTTTGAACCCAGTTAGACCGGGAGGTCGATTCCACGTCAAACGTCTTCCAAATCCTGAGAGTTTTCTGAAAAACGTTATCGGTGGTTCTCAAACTTTTTTCATGTCGAGGACCCCCAAAATTAATATATATATTTGGCCGCGCCGACCCACATCTGAATATGTTGTTGCAACCACCCGCCCAGAAGCAAATGTATGAGTTCGCTGTGGAAGAATATATATTCAAAGATTTGCGCCACATTTTCACAATTTTGTGAAAAGCTCATATATAAAAGCTCAGATCTATCATCTACAAGATATGAGCTTGTAGATCTGCTATCTTTCAACAAATAAAGTATAAAATAATGGTTAAAAGTGTCATTCTCCGACGACTCCATGGATACACGGTATGTCACCCACGTGTGTGTGTGTGTGTGTGTGTGTGTGTGTGTGTGTGTGAAAAACAAGAGGAAGTTTTTTTTGAGCAATAAAATAGCCAAGTAGCACATGATGACATTTGTGCTCTTTAGTTGAAATTGGATTCCTATTATTAAACTTTCCTTTTGTGATTTTTCTTTTTTTTCTTTTTTGTGGAAGGAAGTAGTAGTGATGGTTACTGTATATTTAGCATGTCACGTGAAGTGTTCGCCCCACATGTCTTATTGCTATTGGTCTGGTCTGAACATGCTGTGTTTTCCCAGTGGTGGATCCGTCGTGTCTTCACTGTCGACCCATGACTGCCAGTGGCAAACAGAGGCCTGAAGGGGAAGACTTCTTGCGGTTCCTGCCCATGTTTCTGTCCGACAACCCCAACATCAACTGTGGGAAAGGGTAATTTAATTTGTGTTTAAAATAATTGTTTTGTTGTGTTTTGAATGTTCTTTGGTTGTCTTGATTTGGAGTTTGTGTTTTTAGTTTTTTGTAGTTGTCACACTTTTTTTATTTCTCAATTTACTTCTATATTTGTAAAAAACAAAAAATTAATAAACAGAACATTAAAAAAATATATAATAATAAATAATTGTGTAGTTAGTTAGTTCAATTATTAGTCTCTTTTCTTCTTTTTGAGCGGTGCCTCTGTGTGTGTCCCTATGTAAGTCTGTATGTCTTGTCTAAGCACGGCCAGCTGCAACACGGGTAACTCTGTCATTTCTCGAACCGTTTCGGATGCGGGGCGGCTCGCAGGAACTCGGGCCTTGCCCACTTTCTTAGTCCAAAGTACAGTACAGAGCACTGTACACTACAATACAGCACAGTACAGTAACTATAACAATAAATGTATAGTTTCACCGCTCACTTCACACGGGTGTGATCTTTTTTTTTTTATCTAGTAGGGCTGCAAAAGTTAACCACTATTATTTATTTTTTTCAAAAATAGCAGACCTTTTTCAAAAATAGCAGACCTACAAGCTCGTAGCGCCACTCTGTGGCGCACTATGAGCTTGTAGATCTGCTATTTTTGAAAAATGTCTGCTATTTTTGAAAAAAACGACTGACATGGAAACAGTTTTTTCAGAAAACTGTCAGGATGTGTAGAAGACATTTTTTAAATCTGATCTCAGGTCAGAATGGGTTAAACCAAGAGAGGGACATGACACTCATGACGGTATCACTTCTGATTCCCGTCGTACCATTACATTACGCTGCTTCCTTCTCACTTCGCCTTTGTTTGACCACTTAAAACCCATTTTGGGCGGGATCCCCTTTTGGTGTTTTATGTTATAATGTAGCTATTGAAAAATAGCAGATCTACATGTGGTGCAAAGCTTTGAATATATATATATATATATATATACTCTTTCAAAGCGAACGTTTTTAACTCAAATCTTTGCTTCTGGGAGGTGGTCCCTTTCAGATGGGGGAGAGGGGGTCAGCGGCCAATTTCATATATTTTTGGGGGTCCTTGACATGAAATATTGAGCACCACTGATATAGAAACATGAGGTTTTTCAGAAAAAAAAGACATAAAAAAAAAAAAAAAAAAAAAAAATTCAGGCCTAAATGGGTTAAAAAAGAATGTCTGCTTGTGTGCTCCCTCCCCTCCCATAGAGGCCACGCTGCCTACAGCTCAGCGGTGCAGCTGGGTCCAAATTCCACGGGCGTGGGGGCCACCTACTTCATGACCTACCACACCATCCTGCAGAACTCCTCCGACTTCATCAACGCCCTGAAGATGGCCCGCCTTCTGGCGGACAACATAACGCAGGCCGTGGGCCACAGGGTCTTCCCTTACAGGTATATAAACCTTATTGGAATCGGACCAAACAAATGGCTTCAATCACAAAAGCTCGAGTAGAATAGCCTGGAACTCACCTATGCTGTTGCACAGGCAGGATCCGCCGGGAGAAACTGTGCGCAGCTGCTGCACATGAGACTAATTAATTAGAGCGACAGAGAGAGAGAGAGGAGTCTCTGTGTGTGCGTCAATTTAACAAAGGTGCAGACGATCAGAAATCAGCAGAGAGTGATGGACGTTTGCGCTACTCTATTGAAGTTGACTTGGACCCAGACCTTTTTTTTCTCTCCCTGGAAATAAAAACGTCTGGGTTTAGAATGACCCCCAAGCGTGTTTGAAAAGTGGAAAAATCCCTTTAATTTGTATGGTATTATTATGACCGGTTGAGTTTGTTTTGAACTCAAAGTTCAAGGGGACTATACAACTGTGCCATCGATAACATCGTTCACAACAACGTTTTATAGCCCATATAGGCTAGCAAATGTTTGACCTCAAATGGCTCCATGCATTCACTTCATACTTCTAATCCAATGTATCCTAGATTTGAGAAAGTCTGCATAGTGCGTACAGTACAGTACAGCAACACTAACTGATGAATGGGGGAGCAGGGTGTTGGGAGCAAAGCGTAAAGAAAAGTGTGCCATGAATATAAATGAACTTAATGTATCAGGATGGAATAGGATAACGAGGCACTACAGTATAGAGCACAGCCAGATGAGTAGAGGCAAAGGTTCCAGATAAACATCCTTGTCAAGTAGATCTTGGTTTAGATTTGCTCTTTTATAACCAACAGTATAATGAACTTGGTCTGCCGTTAGGCTCATGGTTATTCTTAATAAGTGTAACCCTTGTTTAGGTCGTCCTGCTAGCAAGTTTGCTTTAAGCCATTTCTACCTGAGGAACGCACGCATCTGTCGCCTTAGCTTTTAACCGTCATTTTAAACGTTAGCTGTTGGAAAAATAGCAGATCTACAAGCTCAAGCTTGATCTGAAAAGTCGTGAAAATGCGGTGCAAATCTTTGAATATATATTCTTTCACAGCAAACGTTTTTAACTAAAATCTTTGCCTCTCAAGGGTCCCTGAAACAACGCATTTTCAGATGGGGGGTTGGCGGCCAATTACATATAAGTTTTGGGGTCCTTGAAATCGGTACATGAAATCGATCGATCCCTCGGGCACATCGTTTGTACGACAGACAAACTCAGACATGTTCATGGCATGCTCTACGGGCAGCAGAAGTGAAAACGCATTTGGAAGGGTGCTCTTTAGAGGCCCTTCTACATGCTATTTCAATTTTGGGTATGATTGCTCCAACATTGGAGCCAATCCAAGGGAGCTTTGAGAAGGAAAGGAAATGGTGGTCACGTGATGATTTAGGCCATGTTATCTGCTGGTGTTGATCCACTGACAGTCAAAACTCAACAATGGTTTCAACACAGCCATCTTTTTAGAGTACATTGTGCTTCAGTATGTTGACAAGCTTCATGGAGTTGCTAATTTTCCTTTCCAGCTCGATTTGGCACCTGCCCACAGAGCCAAAACTACTAGTAACTGGTATACTGACCATGGTATTACTGTGCTTAACTGACCCGCCAACTGGCCTGACCTGAACCCCATAGAGAATCTAGGTTGTATTGTCAAGACTAAGAGGAAGGTGTGAGACATGAGACTGAACAATACAAATTAATTTACGCCTGTTATCAAAGCAAACCTGGGCTTCCATAACACCTCAACAGTGCCACAGGCTGATCACCTCCATGCCACGCCACATTGATGAAATGATTTGTTCAAAAGTAGCCCAGACCAAGTATTAACTATATACTTTTCAGATGGTCGACATTTCTCGTTTAAAAAGAAAACGCGAAACTTGTTTTTAGTGGTCTCGTAAAATATTCTAATTCATAATCGTCAAGATGAAAACAACAAGAGGTTTTAAATACTTCACTTGTTTTGTTTATTTCAACCAAGCATCATGTTTAGAGAAAGTAAAGATGAGTGTTCTTTTTTTCATTTTCTGCTTTCTTTCTTTATTTTTGACAGGGGACGGGGGCATTCGAACAAGTGGCTCCTAAGGCCTTAAAAGAAAAAAGCTAAATTGTATTTCCTGCTTTCCCGGGACCCAATGAAACGAGCTCTGTGAACGTTCTATGCAACAAGTCTCTTCATTGGGCAGTGGGGGGCACTCCTTAGGCTTTCTAATCCATCCCTCTGCTCTTCCTCCTCTCCCCTCCAACAACACAGCGTGTTCTACGTCTTCTACGAGCAGTACCTGACCATCGTCTACGACACGGCCTTCAACCTGAGCATGTCGCTGGCGGCCGTCTTCGTGGTGACGGCGGTGCTGCTGGGCTTCGAGCTGTGGTCGGCCGTGATGGTCAGCGTCACTATCGCCATGATCCTGATCAACATGTTCGGGGTGATGTGGCTGTGGGGCATCAGCCTCAACGCCGTGTCCCTGGTCAACCTCGTCATGGTAAAAAGGGCTCAATTTAGGTCCTTTTTTTTAAAGCCATTCTGACCTGAGATCAGATTCTAAAAAATGTCTTCTACATCCTGACAGTTTTCTGAAAAAGCTCTATGTCTATGTCAGTCGTTGTTGGATTTTTCAAAAATAGCAGACCTACAAGCTCGTAGCGCGCCACTCGGTGGCGCGCTATGAGCTGCTATTTTTCAATAGCTAAAGCATGACTTGTTGCTATAACACCAAAAGGGGTTCCCGCCCAGAGTGGGTTAAAGCTGCTACAAGCAATTTTTTTGTTTGCTACATTTTGTTTTTAATTATTAACTATTAAAAAAAAAAAACCTTCCCCAAGATAGAATTTTGTTTTTAATTAATGAAAATGTTAGCTATGTTTTTTCTTCTTCAGTAATTTCATGAAGAAAACAACGAAAATGCTATGAAATTCCATAAATTGTAGTGAAAGTTGTGAAAATAGCCGATCTACAAGCTCACAAGTTACAACGCATTGCACCGCGCTGTGAGCTTGTAGATCAGCTATTTTCACTACTTGTTCAACTTTTGGGTCAACGGTTCAACGTCTGGTCTGCCAGTGGAACGTCCAGCATATGAGGCAGCAGATCCGTTTTGTTGTTTTGGCTTTCCGCGTGACCTTTTTTTGTGTTTTTCTTTTTGCAGAGCGTTGGCATCTCTGTGGAGTTCTGCAGTCACATCATGCGGGCGTTCTCCGTCAGCATGAAGAGCACCAGGGTGGAGCGAGCCGAGGAGGCACTGGCTCACATGGGCAGCTCGGTAAGTGTCGTCGATAAGACTCACTTAGGGCCCGATTCATATACTCCTATTTTTACCGCTGTTTCGGCGCTGTAGTGCCGAAATGATTTCGGCTCTTCAGACATTTTCAGTAGCACCGAAGAGACGACTTTAGGACGGTCCCTAAAGTCCCTAGTTTGATTTGGGCGACTGTGAAGATGAAACGGAAGTAAGGAGGAGGCTTCACTTCCGCTTTATCGCTGGGTCGAATTTAATTTGCATGCATGAAGGCAAGTGAGGAAGCCTTTTTGAGCCTCGTGTGATATCTCTTTTTTTTATTTCCAGGTTTTCAGCGGGATCACCTTGACCAAGTTCGGCGGCATCCTGATTCTGGCCCTGTCCAAGTCGCAGATCTTCCAGATCTTCTACTTCCGCATGTACCTGGCCATAGTGCTGCTGGGGGCCACGCACGGACTCATCTTCCTACCGGTGCTGCTCAGCTATATAGGTCAGAACCACAACTTAAACCCGTTTAGCCCTGAGACGATTCTACAAAATGACTTTATGAAAGTTTTCTAAAAAACTTTGTCAGTGGTGCTCAACAATTTCATGTCAAGGACCCCCAGAATGATCTGTATTTGACCCCCAGAAGCAAATATTTGAGTTAAAAACGTATTCAATGATTTGCACCACATTTTTCACGATTTTTCAAAAATAGCAGACCTACAAGCTCGTAGCGTGGCACTTGGGGCAGCGCTATGAGCTTGTAGATCGGCTATTTTTAAATAGCTAAAGTATAAAGCATAATGCTTAAAACACCAAAAGAGGTTCCCGCCTAGAATGGGTTAAACCCATTTAGACCCGAGAACATATTCTACAAATGTCTTCTAAATCAGTGGTGCTCAAACATTTTCATGTCAAGGACCCCAAAAATGATATGTATTTGGCCGCTGACCCCCATCTACAATCTATCTACAATCTCGTAAAAAGCTTGTAGATGTGCTATTTTTCAACAGCTAAAGTTTAAAGTAATGGCTAAAGTGATTAAAAGCTATAAAGTGACACAGACACGTCCTCAGGTCTAAATACACAAATACAGTATACACTTTTTTCTATGCTAGCGACCCCTTCCTTTTATCCAGTTGAAAATAGCTGATCTTCTCGTAGATGAGCTATGTTTTCTTATTTAAATTGAATGTTTGACTGTTATGACATGACCAGCATAGGGACTCTTGGATTCAGGCGTTTAATATATGTGCTTGCACAGTACACCAAAAAGAATCGTGTATAAATTACCATAGACATGTGTAACCCCACCCACCTGAGCGTGAAGTAAGAGCAAATATTTTAGGAATGCACTTTTATCGCTTTAGTCAAATAAAACTAAGCTAGTACCTTGGCACACGATTTCAAAATCTCCACAGGGTGCGTTGAATTGAAATGTGTGCGACTGAAGGCTGTTGTGAATCACTCCGCAGGTCCCTCCGTGAACAAGGCCAAGGTGTCGGCGGCCAACAAACGCTACGCGGGGACGGAACGGGAGCGCCTCCTCAACTACTAGCGGAGAGAGAGAGCCGCTTCAAAACGTCGGAACGATTGAACTAACAATGCACTGGCAAAAAGACCGCGTGGGAGTTGAGCTTTGAGCAGTTTCTGTGATTACTGACGACGCACTCATCATCGCCACTAACCACAACTATGCACGGATGTACCGTTGACTCAGGAAACCACTTGGGAGTTAAGAGAACCAGAGGCCTTGTCCTAAGCTTAGAATTGGTGTACGGTGTATATCCCCCCCCCCCATCTGTAGCCACGCCACCAACCATCACCCTCCTATAGGTCTATGGTCAGTTCAGACCATTTCTATCTTTGGCAGGAGTGTGTCACCTAAACTCGCCATGGAAGTGGAATGAGATGGTGTGGAAGTAGGAGAGACGCTGCCCTCCACACTAGACTTTCAGTCAACAATATTATGCTAGTCGCAATTTTTCTTGCAGGATTCTTAAAAGGGTAACCGTTAACTGATGTTTTTTTAATATATATATATATATATATATATATATATATATATATATATATATATATATACTGTATATAACTTACGTATATGTAAACTGGACAAAATAGAATGTGTGTAAAGGAAAATTATGTTCATGAAATGGTTTACTAATGTGGCACTTTTGTAGAACAATTTGACACGGTGGATCCATTTTTGAGAGTATCACTGTATATGCTAATTTAACTTGTACTAATGATGACAGTACTAATTACGATAACGATGGGTAATAATAATAATAATAATAATGGTTACTAATGGTGGATAACTTGCTTAAAGGGACACTTCACCCTTTTTGCAAAAAAATATATGTTAATGACGTTTAGAAGCTTTAGATCACTTTCCTGGGGGTCTTTATGTGTGTAATATGTGGTTTTAGATATTTTAGATTGTAGCAGTGAGCCTGTTGTCTCTGATGTCATGGACACTGGTCTCACTACCTTCCTGGACTACAATTCCCATAATTCTTTGGTGCACTGCTCCTCCTTGTGGATAGGGGGGAGAGCTGTCCTACTGAGACAACAGTAGTCCAGGAAGGAAGTGAGCCCAGTGTCCATGACATCAGAGACAACAGGCTCACTGCTACAATCTAAAATATCTAAAACCACAAATTACACACATAAAGACCCCCAGGAAAGTGTTCTAAAGCTTCTAAACGTCATTAACATATATTTTTTTGCAAAAAGGGTGAAGTGTCCCTTTAAGTTACTGAAACGACCCTGTCACATTTTAGACCGCGGTGGGCGGGTGAGTTTGCCACAGAACTCTAAATGGAGGGCTAATGTTCAAACATTTACCGCTACAACGTGAAACGCATTGTAGAATGTTAGCCGGGCTAACTGTGTAATCCTACAACTTGTAATACCTCTTTAAGAAAGCTTTATTCAAGCTGAAAACATTTTGTCATTAAATGGCGTGAAGCCCATACAACGGAGAAAGTGTTTGAGACATTCCTCGCAAAGGAATGTGTCGCGTCACGAGGCACAAAGAGAGCGACCGTCTTCCTCCGAGCAGAGCGTCAAGCTTTAGAGTACATACATGCACGCCTTCACTTGTCCGTCAGTCAACCGTAGACATGGAAAGGTAAGATGCTCTGGGGGCGACTGCTCTCAAAGTAAGGGCAAGCGCCCGTGTTGGTGCCAAGGAACGTAATGAAAGGGATGTGAGTCACGTGACTGGACTCCATATATGTCCATGGGCGCACCGCCGCCCTCTGTGCGAGTCGCTGAGTCGTCACGCCAATGAATTGCAGCTGGCGAATGAGGCGTTGTACCTTTCTATGTCTGCGGTGGCGACGCCCGGCCCTCGTGCCGCCTGAAATTGTGACTGTTGTGTTGGATAAGATCGTTAGTTTTCACAATGGTGTTTTATATAGATTTGAAAGGGGTGATATGTTTTGCTGGAGGAGGACGTAATACTAGTGTGAGTGTGAGTGTGAGTGTGAGTGTGAGTGTGTGTGTGTGTGTGTGTGTGCCAAGGAGCATTAGTAGCATTCCTTCATTATAGCTGCAATCCGTAACTTATTTTTAAATGGTTATAGGTATAACTTTCAAGAAAGTATGGAGGTATCCCTACTCTAACATTGAGACCCTGGTGTTGAGGAGTAATGCCTGAAGCACATGAGTGCGATATCTTCCCTATAGCCAAACGTTTGGGATTCTTTCTTTGAACAGTAGACCATGCATTTCGATATTTAGACAGATTGCAGCTTTAATTATGTATACTTGAAGGACCGCTTTTCAACGTATCGTCATATACAGGTAATTGGTGCTCACTAATGTTGACATGATACAAAATGCCACATTTTCCTACTCTGTGGGCATTTCTCAAACCCGACCACCAGTGACAGAAAGCCTGCCGTTTCTATTGGCTTGGATTCCCCATCGACGATGTCACTGGTGGACGGGTTTCTGAACGGCCCCACAGCCCTCCTATGAGACACAGAAAATAATTGTGAAACATTAATGACGACCAATTATATGAAGGTAGGTTGAAAAGTGGTGAAGTGGTCCTTTAACATTGGTTGTCTCGTTTTGCTTTTTTTTTCTTTCTATTTTGCTTCTTTTTTTTCATCAATGTTGGGCCTGGTACTGGGCATTTGGAAATCGATACATAATGAATGACTTATGCTTGTTGACAATGCAGTGCATCGTTGCGGGTGAATCATAACATTTGTCCAGAAACACACACTTTTTACACAAAGGAGAGAAACGAGCTAGGAGGCCATGTTTCTTTAGGTTTTAATGATGTGTATGATTTACCTAGCCTTGTACTAGGTGTTGTGGTTTTAAAGGTACACCACTTTAAATGTCATGTTTTTCTTATTTTGTTTTTGGAATATAATATATCACCAATACTAATGCATCCATATTTGTTCTTTTTATATCAAGTACTCGCATGTGTTTGTAATTAAGTAAATGTTTAGCAGAACTTACTAAGGTATTGACGTCAAAATATAGGCTACTTATGGCCTACTTCAACTTGTGGCCAACTTTGTCACATTTGACTTGCCCAGTTATACTCGAATATGGCATGGTGAGTTTATAAGGCTCACAGCGATAAATAATTGTAGTTGCACAGTTCTAAGTGCAGATTGCATAATCACCGTGGAAACTAAATGCATATTGTCGACTACGCCGTACCTTTGGTAAAATGGAGAGGTCTGGTATATGCCCTCAAATATTTCAAAAGATGAAGAGGCCTTTTAGTGTGTGTGTGTGTGTGTGTGTGTGTGTGTGTGTGAGACTGTGGAGCCAGGATGGGACTACACAGCCACCAGAAGACGCACAAATAGGAGAAGATGGTCGTCATCGGACACTATGGACAACCTTCAAGCAAGTGTGTGAGTACAGCACCTTTTTAAAAGTTCATTTTCCTCCCAAATCTAATTCATATATTCTCAATTCGTTGTGCATAAAGTATTTAAAACCTTTTTTTGTTTTAATCTTGATGATTATGGCATACAGCTCAATAGAAATCTAAATATTAGAATATATTACGAGACCACTAAAACAAAGATTTTTGAGTGGTGCAACCACTCCAAGGAACAGCAATGTCCGTGTTCACTGTTCACCAAACCTATGTGTTCACTATTCACCTATGTGGCCATGAGCACCAGTATGACTATGTACCAGTAGGGGCGCTGTTGTGCCAGAAACAGAGAGATAGTATTAGTGCTGCACTGTTGCCTGCTAATGAGAGAGAGAGGAGAGGGGGGGGGAGAGGGGAGTTGCACCACTCAGTTCACACGGGTGTGACGAGAAATGTCAACCATCTGTCAAGTATATTAATGGGCTACTTTAGAACAAACCATTTCATCAATGGGGCGTGGCATGGAGGTGATCAGCCTTTGTTCACTGTTGAGGTGTTGTGGAAGCCCAGGTTTGCTTTGATAACAGCCGTAAGTTAAGTTGTATTGTTGAATCTACTGTCTGTGGGGTTTAGTGCACAACCCGTGTAGGGATTAGTATGTATAGCGTCTCCTCATGCCGAACATAAATTGTAAAAATTACATTTACTTCTATTGCCTTCTGCCACACTGTGCGATGCTGCACGATGCTGTACGTGGCGTTGAGGTTGCAGTCAGTCAGACCAGTCTTCCTGTCCTCGCTTCACATAACTTTCCACCAGTGGAAACTAAACAACGGTTAGTCTAACCACACCGGAGTGGAGCTTTTCATCAGATGAGACTCGGTTGAATTTGAAAGGTGCAAACTGCATCAAGAGAAAGTATTTATAGACTCAGAGGTTGTTGTTTTTTTCTTCACCATGCTGTATGCTGTAGGTATCTGTAAGATTGGTTTCAGTCACATAGCCAGATACTGACATGTAACCTGCATGCTCCACTCATGTATGTACTGTACTATATGCATCAATTTCCTTTGTTCTCACTTTACTTTGTGTGGCTCATCAAGGCTGAGATTCTGACACCAGTACGGCAGAATCAGAATCGACCGATATGGTTTTTGGCCGATATTACCGATTAGTGGAGAATCAAAAAGCCAGATAGCCGATATTATGACCGATATTAATTTAAGTAAAACAATTTTTTTTACAGTAACATAAATTCTAACACAATAATTCATTTAAATGCATTGGAGAACATTTATTGCTTATAAAAAGTTAGTGCAAGAAGCACCAACATCGTTTTCAGTAACAACCCCTCCATCAAATGCAGCTTTAATTTAATTAAAGTGCAAACATGTACTGTAGCAGAATATGGAACATAGTGCTGTATGAAGTGCAGGCACAGGCTTAAAACATTTATTTAAAAAAAAAAATCAGGGAAAAAAAATCAGTTTATTTATCCAAATTGGTGATCTACAAGCCCACAGAACATTGCAGCATGACATGTTGAGAGCTTGTAGATCTGCTGCCCAAACTCCCCAAAGCCATGTTTCAATATCATAATTTTATAGCAATACAAGACAATAGCCTTTTATGTCTCAAAACACTGGCCTACCGTTATATTATTGTCAACTAAATAAATATGAATTAGAAATTAAGACAAATATTGACAATGCTACTGATTGGTTCATTCTTCATTGGCTTGCAGTTAGTTATTGCACATAGCCGAAATGCAATAATAATAATAATAGGCTGGTCAGGATGGGGGGAAAAAGTTGTCCTTTTAGAAAACAGTTGGCTCGCATGCATGCACGCACGCACACACACACACACACACACACACACACACACACACACACACACACACACGCGCAGCATGTGGCCACGCACCCACGCGCGCACGCACACACACACACACACACACACACACACACACACACACACAATCAAAGAACCGTTTACAGCTGCAGTAAGTTTGCAGCGTTAGCATAGGAGCTAGCGTTGGCTAATGTAGGTCTACCACTGTTACACCTTCTGTCCCTCTCAGTGTGGATTTTATTTTTGTTAATGCAAGATGAAAACAGCAATGCTTATGGTTACAAGGTAGTATTACTCCTTCTAGCCCTCTCTCTTTTTACTCCGTGTGTGTGGAACTGGGAGGGAGGGAGGAGCAGGCACAGCGTGCTGTGCTCTGTGTGTGTCTACTCCTGTGTTACAGACACGACACGCAGCTAAGCTATATACATCTCCTTATAACCGTACTCTACCGGATTTTCAATGAGAGTGGAGTGGTTGTTGTACTTTTTTGCGCATTTATGACAAAATATAATAATCGGCCGTTTTTTTCCCCGATTATTACCGATACCGATATTAATAAAAAACATGAATATCGAAGCCTTCTTATAAATCCGGTAGAGTAATAGATCACTAGCTTTTTGTGTATATTATCTAAAAAATCACACCCGTCTGAACCGAGTGCTGCAACTCCCCCCCAGGCATCACATAGGCGAAATTGATCAGTTTTTATTGTAGGCTATACATGAAACAGTTGAGAAAATAGAGTAATAGATATACTGTGAGTGTGATGTTTTTTTTATTATTATAGGAGAAGGCAAAGCAGAGGTGGAGGATACTGAAAACATGACTACATACAGGAGTAGTTCAACCTGCGGTTTATCGTCAACAGGGTAAGCTGTGAAAGTGTTTGAGGAAATGAGGTGTTAACACGTCACTGGCAGGAAAGGAGTACACATGGCTCTGTGTTAGTGATCAATGAGGGCTCAACTGCATGCACAAACTATTGTTGTTCTGCAGCTAAAACAAGATGGCCGTGGATTTCTCCACACCGCCGTCACTCCTTCTGAAGGTACCTGACAGCAGAATAGGTTACGGTGTCACTGTTGGACTTCACTCTGTCCATCCTGGTGGAGGCACGGCCTCTAGAAGTGAAACTCACGGCTGCATAGTTGACATCATCGCCATTCTGACGCTGTATAAGGGGCGAAACAGAGATGTATACACAAATCACACTTGTGTGAAGTGAGCGGCGCTCTTAGTTATCACCATACATCACATTCCGTACTCGGCCTAGCAAATTCATCGATTCCGTGATCATACAGACACACATACACATAAAGCTGTGCTAGCGCCACTCAAAAAACTGTGTGCAAGAACAATAACGGGTCCTCGGTATAGTCAATTCAGACAGATCAATCCACACAAGTAAAATAACTGTTAGTGTTAGTGTAACCTATACGTAAAATATGTTTTACCTACAATAACACATGTTTATATGATAATACGCCTGAATTCATTTATGAGTAGCTTGTAATAAACATGAATTCATAATTTTATTTATCTTTTAATTAAGGCCTGGCCAGCCTTGTAAAAGGTTTGAACATTTTTGGAAACTTTTGGAAAAACTAGAGGTTCGACCTGGATAGGTAACCGGAGAACGCGCCGGTTTTCCAGCTCGCCGCGGTTTAGTGCGTTTTTGTTTTACGATCACCTTTATTCCTGCACCATAGTTGTTTAGAGTTTACACTAGATGAAGTAGGAATGCTAAAGTTTAAACACCAAAGTACCGAAACAATGTAATTCATTAGTAAACAATAATATCCTGAAATGGTAGGCCTACTCATCATTAGTATTCACCATACTCACCTTTTTATCATTATCTAGCTGACCATTTAATTGCACAAAATAATTTGATCACTTTGGAAATGAACTATAAGAGCTGTGGGTTTGACATACTATACAGACAGCATGTTAACATAACGATGAAGACATTGAACTTCTAATATCGCAGCGGCGAGTTGGTAAACCGACGAGTGACTTCCAATTTGTGATATGAAGGTAGGCCCAAAATAAATCAAATTACCTGAGAGGAAGACAGGTCTGCATTCCCTGTAAATTGAGGTAAAGAATGTCAACATATTCCTTTTAGTTTTCACCACAAAAGCTGCATGTGCAGGTTGTAATACTGATGCTGTGATAGCTAGACTATTAGACCTACTATACAAATACAGTATGTATGTTTGACAATCATTGATTCATTCTACCCTCGACCAGAACAGCAGTAGTAAAGATACAGAATATGTACTGTCAAATATTCATACTTTGTATACTGTACAAATATATACATTATGTACCATTTTGTGTTTCAAACTGAATTGCCATTGATTATACTACAGCTCTGAATAATGCCTTTTCATGTATACTAGTATAATAACTTTCAATTTTTTAATTTTTTTTTTTACAGCTGTTCATTTGAAACAAGCCTCAGCCCTCCATCAAGATAGTGGATTTAAATCAGCTAACATTGGAGACAATATAACTTTGCACTGCTCCTATGATGTTAGATGCTCCCATAGATACAGTCTGTTGCTCTCCCCATGTTGGCAGAGCAAGTGTAGCGCCAAGGATTACATTACAGTAGAGAATTGACACTGGGTGAAAAATAAAGAATAAAAAAAAAAACATCTGCAAGCTCACAAGTATGTAGAAAGTGTTTAAGATAAGAGGTCGTAAAAGGTCACACTCTACAATTAACAAGTGTTCATACCTTTTCTGCATGACTTGCAAAGAGCCCTGCATGCAAGTAGAAGTGTGGACATCCCAAGAAGTACATTTGAAATCACCAACACAGTGATGGTTGGATCTGCATGTACTGAAATGAAGGCAGAATAATTATTAGTTCACATTCACCACTTCAGATGAAAAGAAGAAACATTGTTTTCACAGTAACACTCCGTGTGAAAGGCATGGTAATTTGGTAACCCATAGAAACATTAGCTTAGTCTTAGTGTAATTACATATTTTCCCTCCATCTAAATGCTATACCATGTATCATACACGTGCAATTTGGAATTACGTTTAATATCCAGCGTTGTTCCATTTCCAAAGTACATTTCCCCACAAAGGGTCACACCACAAATGTAAGCTCCATCATCTGCAACAGTGACATTCCTCTTGGTGAGCTCGTAGACACAGCTCTGTGTAGACCTCCCAGGTTCAGGAGCCTTCTTGCAGACTCCAGTCTTATCATGCGTGTAAACGACTCCAGGTTGAGATTCTCTGGAGCTTCTGAACCAGTAGACGCTGTGTTCTCCATCACAGGTCTCACTGTGGACGGTACAGTTCAGAGTCACAGAGTCTCCCACCTCGACCGACTCAGACACGGGCTGATGGATGACAGGTCGAACGTTGGACCCCGAACCTTTTACACTGAGAATTGCCCCGTCTGAAAATCTGTTAGGCTTGTAGCAATGGATGTCCAAACAGTAGTATGCACCGGAGTCTGAAGCAAGTAAAAATGAGATCTGCAAATGATTTGTGCCCTTTTGCAGTGAGAAGCGCAGATTGTCCTTGAATTCATCATGTAGAAATGATGTTTGCGTTAGTGTATGGAAGATAGACACAAGCTGTGGTTTCTGTCCCAGTGTTTGCTTGTACCAACTAAGGATTGCATCTGTTCCATCATAGGAGCAGTGCAAAGTTATATTGTCTCCAATGTTAGCTGATATAAATCCACTATCTTGATGGAGCGCTGAGGCTTGTTTCAAATGAACAGCTGTAAAAAAATATATATACAGAAAGTTATGATACTAGTATACATGAAAAGGCATTATTCAGAGCTGTATAATCAATGGCAATTCAGTTTGAAACACAAAATGGTAGCAACTCACCCATTTCCCCAAAGAACAGAAATACGACGCACAGTGTGAACTTCTGAGTTGTCATCTTGTTCAAAATTCTGCATAGAATGTAAAGAATTTCATACATACTCCTCTGTTCAGAGATCAGGGTGACTTTTGATTGGCCAGACAGATCTTGTTTGAATTTGGGTTGATGCCTTATTTGGCTAAAACGGATCACCTGTTTCGTAGCATCCTGCGCTGCTTGTAAACATAATTGTGAAAGTATTTGTGGAGTTAGTTGACTTTAGATATAGAGCGTCGCAGTCCCTCCCCCTTTCAGAACAACGAGTGGTCCAGGAAATGAATCCCAATGCATTTTTCCCATAGGCATTTGAAAACGTATTTATTTAAAGACCTTTAAAGCGTCGTACGAAGCCAACTCTTGTCGTGACAAATCATGACAACAAGCAAAAAAATTCGGGCCAAACAAATAATTAGAAAGTAGAAAAGAACGGCAGGTTACAACACTTTTTTTGTTGTTTTTCTTCTTTGTAATTATTTGTTTGGTCCAAAATATTGTGTGTGTTGTCATGATTTGTCACGACAAGGTCACGACTTAAATGGTCTTTAAATAAATAAGTTTTGAAATGCCTATGGAAAAAATGCATTGGGATTCATTTCCTGGGCCACTCATTGTTCTGAAAGGGGGAGGGACTGCGACGCTCTATAGGCCCCTACAGTAAGACCTGTCATCCTGCATATCTTCACTTCAGCTACAGTGAAGGGTCTTCTTATGTAATTGCTAAAATCAAAATATTAGAATATATTACGAGACCACTAAAACAATGATATATTTTTTTAAACGATAAATGTCGACCATCTGTCAACTATACTAATGTATGCAGTCAATACTTGGTCTGGGCTACTTTAGAACACATTATTTCATCAATGGGGCGTGGCATGGAGGTGATCAGCCTTTGTTCACTGTTGAGGTGTTATGGAAGCCCAGGTTTGCTTTGATAACAGCCGTAAGTTAAGTTGTATTGTTGAATCTACTGTCTGTGGGGTTTAGGTCAGGCCAGTTGGCTGGTCGGTTAAGCACAGTAATACCATGGTCTGTACACCAGTTACTAGTAGTTATGACACAATGATGATGTAATAATATAAATTATTATTATTATTATTATCATTTCATTGACAAATAGATTATTTTATGACAAATGAATTACAAAAGAAAAGAAACACCCAGAGTGACCGGCAGCAAGTGAACAATAAAATGGGGGCATGGTTATAAGCACAACCCGTGTAGGAATTAGTATAGCGTCTCCTCATGCCGAACAGAAATTGTGACAATTACATTTACTTCTATTGCCTACTGCCACACTGTGCGATGCTGCACGATGCTGTACGTGGCGTTGAGGTAGCAGTCAGTCAGACCAGTCTTCCTGTCCTCGCTTCACATAACTTTCCACCAGTGGAAACTAAACAACGGTTAGTCTAACCACACCGGAGTGGAGCTTTTCATCAGATGAGACTCGGTTGAATTTGAAAGGTGCAAACTGCATCAAGAGAAAGTATTTATAGACTCAGAGGTTGTTGTTTTTTTCTTCACCATGCTGTATGCTGTAGGTATCTGTAAGATTGGTTTCAGTCACATAGCCAGATACTGACATGTAGCCATGCTCCACTCATGTATGTACAGTACTATTATGCATCAATTTCCTTTGTTCTCACTTTACTTTGTGTGGCTCATCAGGGCTGAGATTCTGACACCAGTACGGCAGAATCAGAGGCTGTAGAACGTTTTGGCTTTTTGTGTATATTATATATAAAAAAATAAGTTGTCCAAACAATACAGTATAGTGCTTAAGGAAAGGCCATTGGCCACCAAAATCAGTAGGATTCATCCTGCAATGTTCCGGTTAAATGATGAGATATCTCGCATGCGGTAATTCATCATGGGCATCCTCCCTCACATGTAGGACCAAGAAGAGAACTAAAACATTTTCCATTTTCCACCGCAGTGCCACCGTGAAGCTGATATATGCCGCAAGGCTAAACCAGCTGTTTTGATTGTTTGGTGTAGGCTATTGCAACAGCTTTAGGTGTGTGTGTGTGTGTGTGTGTGTGTGTGTGTGTGTCTTTTTTTACTGAATGGGTTACCAGATTGCGTTGGCACAAGAAAGGCAACACATGGACAAACGATATTGATCAGTTTTTATTGTATACCAGTATATTGTATACAACATGAAAATGTTGAGAAAATAGAGTAATACTGTGATGTTTTTTTTATTATAAGAGAAGGCAAAGGAGAGGTGGAGGATACTGAAAACATGACTACATACGGGAGTATAGTTCAACCTGTGGTTTATCGTCAACAGGGTAAGCTGTGAAAGTGTTTGAGGAAATGAGGTGTTAACACGTCACTGGCAGGAAAGGAGTACACATGGCTCTGTGTTAGTGATCAATGAGGGCTCAACTGCATGCACAAACTATTGTTATTCTGCAGCTAAAACAAGATGGCCGTGGATTTCTCCACACCGCCGTCACTCCTTCTGAAGGTACCTGACATCAGAATAGGTTACGGTGTCACTGTTGGACTTCACTCTGTCCATCCTGGTGGAGGCACGGCCTCTAGAAGTGAAACTCACGGCTGCATAGTTGACATCATCGCCATTCTGACGCTGTATAAGGGGTGAAACAGAGATGTATACACAAATCACACTTGTGTGAAGTGAGCGGCGCTCTTATCACCATACATCACATTCCGTACTCGGCCTGGCAAATTCATCGATTCCGTGATCATACAGACACACATACACATAAAGCTGTGCTAGCGCCACTCAAAAAACTGTGTGCAAGAACAATAACAGGTAGACAGATCAAACCACAGTAAAATAACTTAAGTAAAATATGTTTTACCTACAATATCACATGTTGATATGATAATACGCCTGAATTCATTTATGAGGAGCTTGTAATAAACATGAATTCTTAATTTTATTTAACTTTTAATTAAGGCCCGGCCGGCCTTGTAAAAGGTTTGAACATTTTTGGAAACTTTAGAAAAACTAGAGGTTCGACCTGGATAGGTAACCGGAGAACTTGCCGGTTTTCTAGCTCGCCGCGGTTTAGTGCGTTTTTTGTTTTACGATCACCTTTATTCCTGCACCATAGTTGTTTAAAGTTTACACTAGATGAAGTAGGAATGCTAAAGTTTAAACACCAAAGTACCGAAACAATGTAATTCATTAGTAAACAATAATATCCTGAAATGGTAGGCCTTACTTATCATTGGTCTTCACATACTCACCTTTTTATCATTATCTAGCTGACCATTTAATTGCACAAAATAATTTGATCACTTTGGAAATGAACTATAACAGCTGTGGGTTTGACATACTATACAGACAGCATGTTAACATAACGATGAAGACATTGAACTTGAAATATCGCAGCGGCGAGTTGGTAAAACCGGCGAGTGACTTCCAATTTGTGACATGAAGGTAGGCCCAAAATAAATCAAATTACCTGAGAGGAAGACAGGTCTGCATTCCCTGTAAATTGAGGTAAAGAATGTCAACATATTCATTTTAGTTTTCACCACAAAAGCTGCATGTGCAGGTTGTAATACTGATGCTGTGATAGCTAGACTATTAGACCTACTATACAAATACAGTATGTATGTTTGACAATCATTGATTCATTCTACCCTCGACCAGAACAGCAGTAGTAAAGATACAGAATATGTACTGTCAAATATTCATACTTTGTATACTGTACGAAGATATACATTATGTAAATTATACAGAAAATATGATTAATTATGTATCATGGCAATTATTTAATTCAAATCACATTTAGTTTGTGGGTTGTGTCTGTTTCTTTCACCTCCCTCCTGCTGTGACTGACTGACAAGTGTTTCTTGTTCTTTCTTTGTCTTCTATGTTTTTTCTATTTCATCTTTCTTCTGGCATAATACTGTAAGTGGATTGGGGGCGCACTACAAATACCGAACCTATGAAGTAGCTTCATTTATTTATTAGCAATTAGGTGTTTGCCTACTATTGTAAAATTTATGATTTGATTGATTCGTTGGATACATTCAGTCATAGATACAGTCTGTTGCTCTCCCCATGTTGGCAGAGGGAGTGTAACACCAATGGATTACATTACAGTAGATAATTGACACTGGGTGAAGAATAAAGAATTTAAAAAAACACATCTGCAAGCTCACAAGTATGTAGTGTTTAAGATAAGATGTCGTAAAAGGTCACACTCTACAATTAACAAGTGTTCATACCTTTTCTGCATGACTTGCAAAGAGCCCTGCATGCAAGTAGAAGTGTGGACATCCCAAGAAGTACATTTGAAATCACCAACACAGTGATGGTTGGATCTCCATGTACTGAAATGAAGGCAGAATAATTATTAGTTCACATTCACCACTTCAGATGAAAACAAGAAACATTGTTTTCACAGTAACACTCCGTGTGAAAGGCATGGTAATTTGGTAACCCATAGAAACATTATCTTAGTCTTAGATGGAGGGAAAATATGTAATTACACTAATTGCTATACCATCTATCATACATGTGCAATTTGGAATTACGTTTAATATCCAGCGTTGTTCCATTTCCAAAGTACATTTCCCCACAAAGGGTCACACCACAAATGTAAGCTCCATCATCTGCAACAGTGACGTTCCTCTTGGTGAGCCCGTAGACACAGCTCTGTGTAGACCTCCCAGGTTCAGGAGCCTTATTGCAGACTCCAGTCTTATCATGCGTGTAAACGACTCCAGGTTGAGATTCTCTGGAGCTTCTGAACCAGTAGACGCTGTGTTCTCCATCACAGGTCTCACTGTGGATGGTACAGTTCAGAGTCACAGAGTCTCCCACCTCGACCGACTCAGACACAGGCTGATGGATGACAGGTCGAACGTTGGACCCCGAACCTTTTACACTGAGAATTGCCCCGTCTGAAAATGTGCTAGTCCCATAGGAACGGATGCCCACACAGTAGTATGCACCGGAGTCTGAAGGAAGTACAAATGAGATCTGCAAATGATTTGTGCCCTTTTGCAGTGAGAAGCGCAGATTGTCCTTGAATTCATCATGTAGATTTGATGTTTGCAATATCCTATAGAAGGTAGACACAAGCTGTGGTTTCTGTCCCAGTGTTTGCTTGTACCAACTAAGGATTGTTGCATCTGTAACATCATAGGAGCAGTTCAAAGTTATATTGTCTCCAATGTTAGCTGATATAAATCCACTATCTTGATGGAGGGCTGAGGCTCGTTTCAAATGAACAGCTGTAAAAAAATATATATAGAAAGTTATGATACTAGTATACATGAAAAGGCATTATTCAGAGCTGTATAATCAATGGCAATTCAGTTTGAAACACAAAATGGTAGCAAAAAAGGCCCAACTCACCCATTTCCCCAAAGAACAGAAATACGACGCACAGTGTGAACTTCTGAGTTGTCATCTTGTTCAAAACTCTGCATAGAATGGAAAGAATTTCATACATACTCCTCTGTTCAGAGATCAGGGTGACTTTTGATTGGCCAGACAGATCTTGTTTGAATTTTGGTTGATGCCTTATTTGGCTAAAACGGATCACCTGTTTCGTAGCATCCTGCGCTGCTTGTAAACGTAATTGTGAAAGTATCGCTTTGTGGAGTTAGTTGACTTTAGATATAGATTGTCGCAGTCCCTCCCCCTTTCAGAACAACGAGTGGTCCAGGAAATGAATCCCAATGCATTTTTCCCATAGGCATTTGAAAACGTATTTATTTAAAGACCTTTTAAGCGTCGTACGAAGCCAACTCTTGTCGTGACAAATCATGACAACAAACAAAAGAATTCGGTCCAAACAAATAATTAGAAAGTAGAAAAGAACTTTTCTTGTTGTTTTTCTTCTCTGTAATTATTTGTTTGGTCCAAAATATTGTGTGTGTTGTCATGATTTGTCACGACAAGGTCACGACTTAAAAGATCTTTAAATAAATAAGTTTTGAAATGCCTATGGAAAAAATGCATTGGGATTCATTTCCTGGGCCACTTGTTCGCCGCCAGTTCTTAAAATACCATTACTCCTCCATTATTTATCCTAGAAAAGTAATTTTGGTGTCTAACCCTATGTTTTGGTTATCTAGGAATCCAATTAGCATATATAAATTTTAGTCAAGCAATTACAAGTACAATGATATATTAAAGCAATTGGTTATAAGGTTATAACAGTGTAATAGGACATTACCCTTTTCTATAATGCCGTACTGCCCAGGATTGGTGAATTCATCACCTATACAAAATTCACATTCTGTTGAAGCTTTCAGGAGATTTATTTTGATACCATAACAATAAGGAATATATATTCATTATTACTGGGCGGAACTGTCATATGATGTGACATTTGTAAAAGCATGGCTGCCAAGTGATAGACTCATTAGACTGGGAATATTACACAAATCATGGAAGAAATGTACAGAGAAATGTCTGCACTATTTTATTTGTAAAGGTGTCTGGCAATAATAATAATATAAATATGTCCCCTATAGTGTAGTGGTTCCCAAACTGTGGGCCGGGACAAACATTGTGAAAATAGACTATCTATAAAAGCTCACAATGCTGAGTGTCTTTGCACCAAACACACTCAGTAGGACCAATTGGCCACTTGTCTGGTCTATGGGGAAGATGGACTCCTCAGTGGGGATACATTGGAGAGAAATGGCCCCTCATGGGCCTAGAGACTAGAGGGTGTGAAGTCAGTCCAGAGCTATCACACATGTATCTTGGTATATAGGCAGGTGGTGGAGTGTGGCATGGATAGGGTTCAGTTATGCTTGACACAGACATCTTCTTATTCCCGAGACTGTATACGTAGTTGTGTGTGTAAAATTAATTTCACATTTACTTTGTGTTTGGTACTGCTGGCAATAACCTTGAGCCCTGGGCTCCAGTCTCGGTCTCCCCATAGAATCCCAATCTAACCTCCCTCCACGCTGTAGCCCTGCTGCTATCCAACAAACAAGCATTGCTGCCTTCCAATGCATGGCTTTTTAAGTCATATGGCAGCCAAGACTATGGACTTTAATGTTTGTTTAGGGCACACTAAATGACAACGTAGGATGCCATGTGGCCAATATAAATACAGTGGGCGCCCCTAATTTCGTGTTTTTTGCACTTTTTGCATTTTCGTACTACAGTAGCTGTTCTAGAGGAGAGGGGAGAGGATATTCTGCGCCATAATGATCAGTCACTGGGGGCCCCAGTAATATTAATAGTCAGCCACCAACCAGACACCGAATCTCCTGTGAGCCAGTCCGACATAGGGACACCCCTGTCTGCCTGACAAACAATTATGCACCACGTGGAGGTCTTATAACCACCACTATGTGGGTCTGACCCTTCTGTATACCTATGCTCACTCTAAGCGCCTAGCTCAGACTTAGGAGCCAGCAGGAGGTCCCTTTGCAAGAAACTATGGCATTGCATTTATTGCACTTTGCGTGCTCAGCCTCAAGAGTAATTTCCCTCTCTGTTAACCACACTCGCAAAGTGCAATAAATGTGATGCCATATAGTTTCCTGCAAAGGATGTTGCAACTTGCACCAGGAAACATCTACAAATCAATACGCCTACACGAATAACGTTAGAAAATAAAAACTACTAACTTCTACAGAGCTTTTTATTATGACTCGACATCTTTCTGTCTGAATCACGTTAACTATAGAGCCATGAATTAAATAAAAATCAATTTGTCTGCACTTATTTTTTACAACTTATAAGCAACTCAATTGCTTTTTATTTGGCTCTAAATTAATCACGCAACTGTTGAGAGCCCAGCCTTTAGGTGCATATACATATACCTCCATAGATTGATTACTTTATAAACAGTTTGCAGAAAAAAGCACAGGATCATAGCCTACAGTACAATAAAAAATAATATTAAATTAATCTGAATTTGTCACCACAACAATATCATTATTGCAATGTGTACTGTATATTTAATATACAGTACAAATTGCAACAATGATATTTTCGTGGTGGCTAGCTGGTGGTGGTGAAGTTTAAATAATAGTGCCAACTCATAATTGTAAAGTGCAAATACAAGTACTTGTCTAGGATGAATAATGAAGGAGTTAGGCTATTTTAATGGTTTTTAGGCCATCTTGGACGCCATCTTGAAAATAACACCTTTCGGGTGGTCAAACTTTGATAAACCTTTAGTATGTTATTAAGGACACCTAATACTACATAAATCAGTTGAGAAACCTTTTGTTACAATTTTTTTAGGGTAAGGTGCTTTTTTTTCATACATTTACCCGCCTAAGAACGTTTTGGCTTTTTGTGTATATTATATTAAAAAAAAGTGTGTGTGTGTGTGTGTGTGTGTGTGTGTGTGTGTGTGTGTGTGTGTGTGTGTGTGTGTGTGTGTGTGTGTGTGTGTGTGTGTGTCTTTACTGAATGGGTTCCCAGATTGCGTTGGCACAAGAAAGGCAACACATGGGCAAACGATATTGATCAGTTTTTATTGTATATATTGTATACATGAAACAGTTGAGAAAATAATATAGATAATATACTGTGATGTTTTATTATTATAGGAGAAGGCAAAGGAGAGGTGGAAGATACTGAAAACATGACGGGAGTAGTTCAACCTGCGGTTTATCGTCAACAGGGTAAGCTGTGAAAGTGTTTGAGGAAATGAGGTGTTAACACGTCACTGGCAGGAAAGGAGTACACATGGCTCTGTGTTAGTGAACAATGAGGGCCCAACTGCATGCACAAACTATTGTTATTCTGCAGCTAAAACAAGATGGCCGTGGATTTCTCCACACCGCCGTCACTCCTTCTGAAGGTGCCTGACAGCAGAATAGGTTTCTCTAGAAGCTAAACTCACGGCTGCATAGACATCATCGCCATTCTGACGCTGTAAGGGGCGAAACAGAGATGGATACACAAATCACACTTGTGTGAAGTGAGCGGCGCTCTTATAACCATATATCATCATACATCACATTCCGTACTCGGCCTATCAAAGTCATCGATTCCGTGATTGAGAACAAAAAGATATCTCATACAGACACACATGCACATAAAGCTGTGCTAGCACAACTTATAAGGAGCTTGTAACAAACATTAATTATAATTACAGACCGGCCGGCCTGGGCCGTAATAAACGCGTATTAACAGTTAATCAGTCCCTTAAAGTCCATATTAGATTAAGATAGACTATGGTTAAGCGTTGCCTCAGACTATACGTTTATTATGCGCTTATAATAAACTTGTTAACATTTAATAGACTGCTTAAGAACATTAATACAAGTCATCACGAAACGTTCTGAGCTTGTACAGCAGGTCTGCTATTTTCATTTTTGGAAACTTTTGAAAAACTAGAGGTTCGACCTGGAGAATATGGCTTCCAATTTGTGATATGAAGAAAATAAATCAAATTACCTGAGAGGAAGATAGGTCTGTATTCCCTGTAAATTGAGATAATGAATGAATGATAATTAATATGAATCAACATATTCATTTTAGTTTTCACCACAAAAGCTGTGCAGGTTGTAATACTGATGGTGTGATAGCTGGACTATTACCGGTATATACATTACTATACAAATACAGTATGTATGTTTGACAATCATTGATTCATTCTACCCTCAACCAAAACAGCATGTAGTAAAGATACAGAATATGTACGTACTGTCAAATATTCATACTGTATTAACTGTACAAATATACACATTATGTAAATTATACAGAAAATATGTGGTCAAATTTGACTGAGGGACTGCCATTGGATTTTTTTGATTTGGATTTCATGTCATATGAAAGCAGGGAATCGTATAGCTTCAAATATATTAGTTGTTCAGTTTGACCCACCAGTTTTGGAGTTGTGGCTTATAGAGTAATGTCTTGCAGAAAACAGCGAGTTGAGAAAACAGGCTTAAAAGGTTCACTTCTGTGGTCTCTAACATTACACCTAGCTACATGTTTAAGCATTTATTTCATATTTACATGTTGATTTCAGCTCTGATATTTATTTCAGACATACTCTATAGTAGCCTATGGGAAGAGTCGACCTGTGCTATTATCTAATTTTGGATAAGATATGGCTCTCAGTCAAATCTGGTCACATATGATCAATTATGTATCATCACATGGCAATTATTTCATTCAAATCACATTTACGTAGTTTGTGGGTTGTGTCTGTTTCTTTCACCTCCCTCCTGCTGTGACTGACTGACAGAGTGTCTTGTTGTCCCAGTCTAGTCTTCTTTGTCTTCTATGTTTTTCTATTTCATCTTTCTTCTGGCTGTGTAATAATTAAGTGGAATGGGGGCGCACTACAAATACCAAACCTATGAACCTATGAAGTACCATAATGTATTTGTCTTCATCGAAATAATATAATAATCAGTCAATTAAGTCTTTACCTACTATTGTAAAATGGATGGATACGTTGGATACATTTCAGTCATACATACAGTCTGTTGCTCTCCCCAGGTTGGCAGAGGGAGTGTAGTGCCCAGGATTACATTAGATAATTGACACTGGGTGAAATAAATGGGTTGCAATTTTGTGGGATAAAAAAACCCATCTGCAACTAGCTCACAATGCATTGCAACGCATAGTGGGCTTGTAGATCTGTTTTTTTCTTTTGTATAGGGTTAGGATATAAGTGTTTATAAGATAAGAGGTCGTAAAAGGTCACACTCTACAATTAACAAGTGTTCATACCTTTTCTGCATGACTTGCAAAGAGCCCATGCAAGTAGAAGTGTGGACAACCCAAGAAGTACATTTGAAATCACCAACACAGTGACGGTTAGATCTCCATGTACTGAAATGAAGGCAGAATAATTATTAGTTCACATTCACCACTTCAGATGAAAACAAGAAACATTGTTTTCACAGTAACACTCCGTGTGAAAGGCATGGTAATTTAGTAACCCATAGAAACATTATCTTAGTCTTAGTGTAATTACATATTTTCCCTCCATCATCTAAATGCTATACCATGTATCATACTGTACATGTGCAATTTGGAATTACGTTTAATATCCAGCGTTGTTCCATTTCCAAAGTACATTTCCCCACAAAGGGTCACACCACAAATGTAAGCTCCATCATCTGCAACAGTGACGTTCCTCTTGGTGAGCTCGTAGACACAGCTCTGTGTAGACCTCCCAGGTTCAGGAGCCTTCTTGCAGACTCCAGTCTTATCATGAGTGTAAAGGACTCCAGGTTGAGATTCTCTGGAGCTTCTGAACCAGTAGACGCTGTGTTCTCCATCACAGATCTCACTGTGGACGGTACAGTTCAGAGTCACAGAGTCTCCCACCTCGACCGACTCAGACACAGGCTGATGGATGACGGGTCGAACGTTGGACCCCGAACCTTTTACACTGAGAATTGCCCCGTCTGAAAATCTGCTAGGCTCGTAGCAAGTGGTTTCCTGATTGTCCACACAGTAGTATGCACCGGAGTTTGAAGCAAGTAAAAATGAGATCTGCAAATGATTTGTGCCCTTTTCTGCAGTGTGCAGTAAGAAGTGCGGATTGTCCTTGAATTCATCATGTAGATATGATGTTTGTGTTAGCGTATAGAAGCTAGACACAAGCTGTGGTTTCTGTCCCAGTGTTTGCTTGTACCAACTAAGCATTCTTGCATCTATAATATCATAGGAGCAGTGCAAAGTTATATTGTCTCCAATGTTAGCTGATATAAATCCACTATCTTGATAGTGGGCTGAGGCTTGTTTCAAATGAACAGCTGTAAAAAAAGAATAATAGAAAGTTATGATACTAGTATACATGAAAAGGCATTATTCAGAGCTGTATAATCAATGGCAATTCAGTTTGAAACACACAATGGTAGCAAAAAAGGCCCAACTCACCCATTTCCCCAAAGAACAGAAATACGACGCACAGTGTGAACTTCGGAGTTGTCATCTTGTTCAAAAGTCTGCATAGAATGGAAAGAATTTCATACGTACTCCTCTGTTCAGAGATCAGGGCGACTTTTGATTGGCCAGACAGATCTTGTTTGAATTTGGCTTAATGCCTTATTTGGCTAAAACGGACCACCTGTTTCGTAGCATCCTGCGCTGCTTGTAAACATAATTGTGGATCGCTTTGTGGAGTTAGTTGACTTTAGATATAGAGCGTCGCAGTCCCTCCCCCTTTCAGAACAACGAGTGGTCCAGGAAATGAATCCCAATGCATTTTTCCCATAGGCATTTGAAAACGTATTTATTTAAAGACCTTTTAAGCGTCGTACGAAGCCAACTCTTGTCGTGACAAATCATGACAACAAACAAAAAAATTCGGGCCAAACAAATAATTAGAAAGTAGAAAAGAACGGCAGGTTACAACACTTTTTTTGTTGTTTTTCTTCTTTGTAATTATTTGTTTGGTCCAAAATATTGTGTGTGTTGTCATGATTTGTCACGACAAGGTCACGACTTAAATGGTCTTTAAATAAATAAGTTTTGAAATGCCTATGGAAAAAATGCATTGGGATTCATTTCCTGGGCCACTCGTTGTTCTGAAAGGGGGAGGGACTGCGACGCTCTATAGGCCCCTACAGTAAGACCTGTCATCCTGCATATCTTCACTTCAGCTACAGTGAAGGGTCTTCTTATGTAATTGCTAAAATCAAAATATTAGAATATATTACGAGACCACTAAAACAATGATATTTTTTTTAAACGATAAATGTCGACCATCTGTCAACTATACTAATGTATGCAGTCAATACTTGGTCTGGGCTACTTTAGAACACATTATTTCATCAATGGGGCGTGGCATGGAGGTGATCAGCCTTTGTTCACTGTTGAGGTGTTATGGAAGCCCAGGTTTGCTTTGACAACAGCCGTAAGTTAAGTTGTATTGTTGAATCTACTGTCTGTGGGGTTTAGGTCAGGCCAGTTGGCTGGTCGGTTAAGCACAGTAATACCATGGTCTGTACACCAGTTACTAGTAGTTTTGGCACTATGGCACAATGATGATGTAATAACATAACTTATGTTATTACATCATTATCATTTCATTGACAAATAGATTATTTTATGACAAATGAATTACAAAAGACACCAGAGTGACCGGCAGCAAGTGAACAATAAAATGGGGGCATGGTTATAAGCACAACCCGTGTAGGAATTAGTATGTAGCGTCTCCTCATGCCGAACAAAAATTGTGAAAATTACATTTACTTCTAATGCCTACTGCGACACACATAACTTTCCACCAGTGGAAACTAAACAAAGGTTAGTCTAACCACACCGGAGTGGAGCTTCTCATCAGATGAGACTTGGTTGAATTTGAAAGGTGCAAACTGCATCAAGAGAAAGAGAAAGTATTTATAGACACAGAGAGAGTTTGAGGTTGTTTTTTTTTCTTCACCATGCTGTATGCAGCATGCTGTATCTGTAAGACACAGTCACATAGCCAGATACTGTCATGTAACCATGCTCCACTCATGCGGTAATTCAACATGGGCATCCTCCCTCACATGTAGGACCAAGAAGAGAACTAAAACATTTTAGCAACAGCTTTATAGGTCTTGTCCGTGTGGTGGTTACACAAACACTGATCTCTCAAGACAGATTAAGAATGTTTTATTTCATGTGTGTGTGTGTGTGTGTGCATGTGTGTGTGTGTGTGTGTGTGTGTGTGTGTGTGTGTGTACTTTTTTTCTTTTTACTGAATGGGTTCCCAGATTGCGTTGGCACAAGAAAGGCAACACATGGGCAAACGATATTGATCAGTTTTTATTGTATACATGAAACAGTTGATATACATGAAAATAGAGTAATATAGATATACTGTGATGTTTTTTTATTATAAGAGAAGGCAAAGGAGAGGTGGAGCATAATGAAAACATGACTATACATACAGGAGTATAGTTCAACCTGCGGTTTATCGTCAACAGGGTAAGCTGTGAAAGTGTTTGAGGAAATGAGGTGTTAACACGTCACTGGCAGGAAAGGAATACACATGGCTCTGTGTTCGTGAACAATGAGTGCCCAACTGCATGCACAAACTATTGTTATTCTGCAGCTAAAACAAGATGGCCGTGGATTTCTCCACACCGCCGTCACTCCTTCTGAAGGTGCCTGACAGCAGAATAGGTTTCTCTAGAAGCTAAACTCACGGCTGCATAGACATCATCGCCATTCTGACGCTGTAAGGGGCGAAACAGAGATGGATACACAAATCACACTTGTACATACATCACATTCCGTACTCGGCCTATCAAAGTCATCGATTCCGTGATTGAGAACAAAAAGATATCTCATACAGACACACATGCACATAAAGCTGTGCTAGCACAACTTATAAGGAGCTTGTAACAAACATTAATTATAATTACAGACCGGCCGGCCTGGGCCGTAATAAATGCGTATTAACAGTTAATCAGTCCCTTAAAGTCCATATTAGATTAAGATAGACTATGGTTAAGCGTTGCCTCAGACTATACGTTTATTATGCACTTATAATAAACGTGTTAACATTTAATAGACTGCTTAAGAACATTAATACAAGTCATCACGATACGTTGTGAGCTTGTACAGCAGGTCTGCTATTTTCATTTTTGGAAACTTGAAAAACTAGAGGTTCAACCTGGAGAATATGGCTACCAATTTGTGATATGAAAGTAGGCAGAAAATAAATCAAATTACCTGAGAGGAAGATAGGTCTGTATTCCCTGTAAATTGAGATAATGAATGAATGATAATTAATATTAATCAACATATTCATTTTAGTTTTCAACACAAAAGCTGTGCAGGTTGTAATACTGATGGTGTGATAGCTGGACTATTACCGGTATATACATTACTATACAAATACAGTATGTATGTTTGACAATCATTGATTCATTTTACCCTCGACCAAAACAGCATGTAGTAAAGATACAGAATATGTACGTACTGTCAAATATTCATACTGTATTAACTATACACATAAGTGTAAATTATACAGAAAATATGTGGTCAAATTTGACTGAGGGACTGCCATTGGATTTTTTTGAATTTTAGTTTTTTCATGTCATATGAAAGCAGGGAATCGTATAGCTTCAAATATATATATTTTTTATTTTATTTTTATTTTTTAATATTGGCCTCGTTACGTCCTTGGCACCCATTACAAAGACGGCAATATTTCGGGATCACGTCCATGGCTACCAAGGAGTTAAGAGAAGAGGTCAAAAAAGGTCACACTCTATAAGTGTTCATACCTTTGCTGCATGACTTGCAAAGAGCCCATGCAAGTAGAAGTGTGGACATCCCAAGAAGTACATTTGAAATCCCAAGAAGTACATTTGAAATCACCAACACAGTGATGGTTGGATCTCCATGTACTGAAATGAAGGCAGAATAATTATTAGTTCACATTCACCACTTGATGAAAACAGATGAAAACAAGAAACATTGTTTTCACAGTAACACTCCGTGTGAAAGGCATGGTAATTTGGTAACCCATAGAAACATTAGCTTAGTCTTAGTGTAATTACATATTTTCCCTCCATCTAAATGCTATACCATGTATCATACACGTGCAATTTGGAATTACGTTTAATATCCAGCGTTGTTCCATTTCCAAAGTACATTTCCCCACAAAGGGTCACACCACAAATGTAAGCTCCATCATCTGCAACAGTGACGTTCCTCTTGGTGAGCTCGTAGACACAGCTCTGTGTAGACCTCCCAGGTTCAGGAGCCTTCTTGCAGACTCCAGTCTTATCATGCGTGTAAAGGACTCCAGGTTGAGATTCTCTGGAGCTTCTGAACCAGTAGACGCTGTGTTCTCCATCACGGATCTCACTATGGACGGTACAGTTCAGAGTCACAGAGTGTCCCACCTCGACCGACTCAGACACGGGCTGATGGATGACAGGTCGAACGTTGGACCTCGAACCTTTTACACTGAGAATTGCCCCGTCTGAAAATCTGTTAGGCTTGTAGCAACGGATGTCCAAACAGTAGTATGCACCGGAGTCTGAAGCAAGTAAAAATGAGACCTGCAAATTATTTGTGCCCTTTTGCAGTGAGAAGCGCAGATTGTCCTTGAATTCATCATGTAGATCTGATGTTTGTGTTAGCGTATAGAAGCTAGACACAAGCTGTGGTTTCTGTCCCAGTGTTTGCTTGTACCAACTAAGGATTGCATCTGTTCCAGCATAGGAGCAGTGCAAAGTTATATTGTCTCCAATGTTAGCTGATATAAATCCACTATCTTGATGGAGCGCTGAGGCTTGTTTCAAATGAACAGCTGTAAAAAAAAATATATATAGAAAGTTATGATACTAGTATACATGAAAAGGCATTATTCAGAGCTGTATAATCAATGGCAATTCAGTTTGAAACACAAAATGGTAGCAAAAAAGGCCCAACTCACCCATTTCCCCAAAGAACAGAAATACGACGCACAGTGTGAACTTCTGAGTTGTCATCTTGTTCAAAATTCTGCATAGACTGGAAAGAATTTCATACATACTCCTCTGTTCAGAGATCAGGGTGACTTTTGATTGGCCAGACAGATCTTGTTTGAATTTGGGTTGATGCCTTATTTGGCTAAAACGGATCACCTGTTTCGTAGCATCCTGCGCTGCTTGTAAACATAATTGTGAAAGTATTTGTGGAGTTAGTTGACTTTAGATATAGAGCGTCGCAGTCCCTCCCCCTTTCAGAACAACGAGTGGTCCAGGAAATGAATCCCAATGCATTTTTCCCATAAGCATTTGAAAACGTATTTATTTAAAGACCTTTTAAGCGTCGTACGAAGCCAACTCTTGTCGTGACAAAACATGACAACAAACAAAAAAATTCGGGCCAAACAAATAATTAGAAAGTAGAAAAGAACGGCAGGTTACAACACTTTTTTTGTTGTTTTTCTTCTTTGTAATTATTTGTTTGGTCCAAAATATTGTGTGTGTTGTCATGATTTGTCACGACAAGGTCACGACTTAAAATAATAATAATAATAATAAAACTTTATTTGTATAGCACCTTTCATGACATGAAATGCAGCTCAAACTGCTTTACAGAAAAATGGAGAATGAAAGAAAAGCAAGGCAACAACATTAAGAACAAGCAGTAATGCAATACAGTGAGGACATGAATAACAAAAATAAAAGATCAATTAAAAGCAATGTTGTAGAAGTGGGTCTTGAGCTGAGCTTTAAAAATGTCTACAGAGGCTGCCTGACGAAGGTACAGTGGGAGCTTGTTCCATGCCGACGGCCCGTAGAAGCAAAAAGCTGCTTCCCCGTATTTTTTAGTTGCCATTTTTTTTGGCAAAGCGAGCAGGCCAGCAGTGGAAGACCTAAGGTAGGGGGCGGTTTGCGACATATTTAGGCAGGCAGTCATGTAGGTAGGAAGGTAAGAGACCATTGAGAGCTTTATAGACAAGTAAAATAATTTTAAAATCAATCCTAAAAACAACCGGAAGCCAGTGCAGTGATGCCAAAACTGGAGTAATATGTTCTCTCATCTTAGTTCTAGTTAAAACTCTGGCTGCTGCATTTTGGACAAGTTGTAATCTGTCAGTTGTTTTATTAGGCAGTCCTGAAAAAAGTGCATTGCAGTAGTCAAGCCGAGAAAAAACAAAGGCGTGGATTAGCGTTTTTGCATATATACATTTTAGTCAAGCAATTACAAGTACAATGATATATTAAAGCAATTGGTTATAAGGTTATAACAGTGTAATAGGACATTACCCTTTTCTATAATGCCGTACTGCCCAGGATTGGTGAATTCATCACCTATACAAAATTCACATTCTGTTGAAGCTTTCAGGAGATTTATTTTGATACCATAACAATAAGGAATTTATTCATTATTACTGGGCGGTACTGTCATATGATGTGACATTTGTAAAAGCATGGCTGCCAAGTGATATAGACTCATTAGACTGGGAATATTACACAAATCATGGAAGAAATGTACAGAGAAATGTCTGCACTATTTTATTTGTAAAGGTGTCTGGTAATAATAATAATATAAATATGTCCCCTATAGTGTAGTGGTTCCCAAACTGTGGGCCGGGACAAACATTGTGAAAATAGGCGATCTATAAAAGCTCACAATGCTGAGTGTCTTTGCACCAAACACACTCAGTAGGACCAATTGGCCACTTGTCTGGTCTATGGGGAAGATGGACTCCTCAGTGGGGATACATTGGAGAGAAATGGCCCCTCATGGGCCTAGAGACTAGAGGGTGTGAAGTCAGTCCAGAGCTATCACACATGTATCTTGGTATATAGGCAGGTGGTGGAGTGTGGCATGGATAGGGTTCAGTTATGCTTGTCACAGACATCTTCTTATTCCCGAGACTGTAGTAGTTGTGTGTGTAAAATTAATTTCACATTTACTTTGTGTTTGGTACTGTTGGCAATAACCTTGAGCCCTGGGATCCAGTCTCGGTCTCCCCATAGAATCCCAATCTAACCTCCCTCCACGCTGTAGCCCTGCTGCTATCCAACAAACAAGCATTGCTGCCTTCCAATGCATGGCTTTTTAAGTCATATGACAGCCAAGACTATGGACTTTAATGTTTGTTTAGGGCACACTAAATGACAACGTAGGATGCCATTTGGCCAATATAAATACAGTGGGCGCCCCTAATTTCGTGTTTTTTGCATTTTCGTACTACAGTAGCTGTTCTAGAGGAGAGGGGAGAGGATATTCTGCGCCATAATGATCAGTCACTGGGGGCCCCAGTAATATTAATGGTCAGCCACCAACCAGACACCGAATCTCCTGTGAGCCAGTCCGACATAGGGACACGTCTGCCTGACAAACAATTATGCACCACGTGGAGGTCTTATAACCACCACTATGTGGGTCTGACCCTTCTGTATACCTATGCTCACTCTAAGCGCCTAGCTCAGACTTAGGAGCCAGCAGGAGGTCCCTTTGCAAGAAACTATGGCATTGCTTTTATTGCACTTTGCGTGCTCAGCCTCAAGAGTAATTTCCCTCTCTGTTAACCACACTCGCAAAGTGCAATAAATGTGATGCCATAGTTTCCTGCAAAGGATGTTGCAACTTGCACCAGGAAACATCTAAAAATCAATACGCCTACACGAATAACGTTAGAAAATAAAAACTACTAACTTCTACAGAGCTTTTTATTATGACTCGACATCTTTCTGTCTGAATCACGTTAACTATAGAGCCATGAATTAAATAAAAATCAATTTGTCTGCACTTATTTTTTACAACTTATAAGCAACTCAATTGCTTTTTATTTGGCTCTAAATTAATCACGCAACTGTTGAGAGCCCAGCCTTTAGGTGCATATACATATACCTCCATAGATTGATTACTTTATAAACAGTTTGCAGAAAAAAGCACAGGATCATAGCCTACAGTACAATAAAAAATAATATTAAATTAATCTGAACATTAAAGACATTTGTCACCACAACAATATCATTATTGCAATGTGTACTGTATATTTAATATACAGTACAAATTGCAACAATGATATTTTCGTGGTGGCTAGCTGGTGGTGGTGAAGTTTAAATAATAGTGCCAACTCATAATTGTAAAGTGCAAATACAATAATTTTATTTGTGTTTATTAAGTACTTGGTTAGGTTAGTTATAATATAAGCATAATATATGTCAGAAAAAAGGGGAAAAAATAATATTAGGAACCGTTAGGAACCGGAACCGTTAAAGTCCTAACAAATCCCAACCCTAGTCCGGACCCCCCTTTACCTCTTCACCCAACCCCACCTATCATACTCCACTCTGCACCCGGTAGAGACTTAGGTTCTGACTACTCTGCACTAAGAGTAAATAATGCAATAAATTAGTTTTGGGTGGGTGTATAGTCAAAGATGAATTATTTAGTTTGAGCCTAATTTTATCCACAGATCCAAATATATATAATATTTCAATATTGCAATCAGTAGGCTATTGTCTATCAACTGACAATATTCTCTGCCACAACCTTCTGAATTACTGCAAATTGTGACTATTAGTTTTGTTGTGTTTTGAGGATATCTTGAAACCTTATTCCAAAAATATATATAAATATTTAGATATTTATTAAATATTTAGTTTAGTTAACTTGAAATTGGTGACTATTTCAGAGGGTTTTAACAGTCACAAACACAATATTGGATTTCACAATTATCTAATTGTATCTCTGCAATTTGGACAATTTCAATGGACTCCTAGACCCCCAAAACATAGTGTTAGACACAAAAAGTACTTGTCTAGGATGAATAATGAAGGAGTTAGGCTATTTTAATGGTTTTTAGGCCATCTTGGACGCCATCTTCTATCTTGCCTCTTGAAGAGGGCGGACGCTTTTTTTTCCCCTCTCTCTCTCCCTGTCTGTACTCCCTGCTCAGAGTGTCTATTCTACACTGTCTCTTCGAAAACCCTGAAACTATCAAAACATGGAATTAATCATGGAATTAGTGTGCTGGTCTCTGTACGTGATGGACAACATTTTTTTCATGTAAATTGGGTTCTGGAGAGCCCGCTCAATACCCTGATGGATCTTCCCCCGACTATCAGCGTAGAAGAGGCATCTATTTGGATTATGGTTACAGGATTTCTGCTGATTGGGCTGTGCATTGGTCTTGTGTACCGAAGAATTAGAAAATGGCAACGCTGAACGGAGCCCCTATGCTGCCTGCCATGGCCGAGCTGGGCAGGGCACTTGGGGAGATGCATCAGAAGATGGACACGATCTTGGAACAGGTCAGCGCCCGAGAGCCATGACGGACAGAGAGCCATAACGGACATAGAGGAGAAATAGCCATATTGCTATACCTCGCTCTAAACATGAATCTGGATCCCCCCCCCAATTGACAATCTCCACAAGAAGAGACAGCGAAGAAAGGATCCTCTGCCCCCCCCCCCCCCCTCCCTGACACCTGTTGTTGTCTCTTCAGACTATGGGCTGTGTTCGTTTCCACTGAACTCGCCATGATAACGCAGGACTTTGAGGCAACGTGACATGACCTTGGGGAGATATGCCAGGAACACACTTACACAAACACATGGGAAATGAACTTTCCACCGAACTGTTCTCATGGACACACATGTCTTACACACAACCGCCTTCTACCCCCCCCCCCCCCCCCCCCCCCGGCAGCTAGGTATCTTTTTTTCCTCCCCCCGCGCAGCCCATCCCTTCGATGGCTTGCGTAGGAAGAGAGCTTTTTTGTGCCTGGCCCAAGCCCCCGACCCTAAACAAACCCCCACCCAAGCTTCCGTGCCTACACAATGCAACTGTATGTGTTATGATGTCTTCATCCCCCCCCCCCCTCCATCTGCTTCCCCCCCATCCCCCATTCTCTCTTTCTTTCTTTTTTTTTCTATGATGCAAGAAAGATGTATATTTGGCGCTGCACTGTGGCGACATGGACTAGGGTTACGCTTGCATGCGGGCCCTTTGTCTAAGACACATTTCTTCCTCGGGAGACTAATAAAGTATACAATACAATACAATACAATCTTGAAAATAACACCTTTCGGGTGGTCAAACTTTGATAAACCTTTAGTATGTTATTAAGGACACCTAATACTACATAAATCAGTTGAGAAACCTTTTGTTACAATTCTTTTAGGGTAAGGTGCTTTTTTTTCATACATTTACCCGCCTAAGAACGTTTTGGCTTTTTGTGTATATTATATAAAAAAATATAATGTTTGTGTGTGTGTGTGTGTGTGTGTGTGTGTGTGTGTGTGTGTGTGTGTGTGTGTGTGTGTGTGTGTGTGTGTGTGTGTGTGTGTGTGTGTGTGTGTGTGTGTGTGTGTGTGTGTGTGTGTGTGTGTGTCTTTACTGAATGGGTTCCCAGATTGCGTTGGCACAAGAAAGGCAACACATGGGCAAACGATATTGATCAGTTTTTATTGTATATATTGTATACATACATGAAACAGTTGAGAAAATAATATAGATAATATACTGTGATGTTTTATTATTATAGGAGAAGGCAAAGCAGAGGTGGAAGATACTGAAAACATGACTACATACGGGAGTAGTTCAACCTGCGGTTTATCGTCAACAGGGTAAGCTGTGAAAGTGTTTGAGGAAATGAGGTGTTATAAGCACCTCACTGGCAGGAAAGGAATACACATGGCTCTGTGTTAGTGAACAATGAGTGCCCAACTGCATGCACAAACTATTGTTATTCTGCAGCTAAAACAAGATGGCCGTGGATTTCTCCACACCGCCGTCACTCCTTCTGAAGGTGCCTGACAGCAGAATAGGTTTCTCTAGAAGCTAAACTCACGGCTGCATAGACATCATCGCCATTCTGACGCTGTAAGGGGCGAAACAGAGATGGATACACAAATCACACTTGTGTGAAGTGAGCGGCGCTCTTATAACCATATATCATCATACATCACATTCCGTACTCGGCCTATCAAAGTCATCGATTCCGTGATTGAGAACAAAAGGATATCTCATACAGACACACATGCACATAAAGCTGTGCTAGCACAACTTATAAGGAGCTTGTAACAAACATTAATTTTAATTACAGACCGGCCGGCCTGGGCCGTAATAAACGCGTATTAACAGTTAATCAGTCCCTTAAAGTCCATATTAGATTAAGATAGACTATGGTTAAGCGTTGCCTCAGACTATGCGTTTATTATGCGCTTATAATAAACTTGTTAACATTTAATAGACTGCTTAAGAACATTAATACAAGTCATCACGATACGTTGTGAGCTTGTACAGCAGGTCTGCTATTTTCATTTTTGGAAACTTTTGAAAAACTAGAGGTTCGACCTGGAGAATATGGCTTCCAATTTGTGATATGAAGAAAATAAATCAAATTACCTGAGAGGAAGATAGGTCTGTATTCCCTGTAAATTGAGATAATAAATGAATGATAATGAATCAACATATTCATTTTAGTTTTCACCACAAAAGCTGTGCAGGTTGTAATACTGATGTATGAATGTGATAGCTGGACTATTACCGGTATATACATTACTATACAAATACAGTATGTTTGACAATCATTGATTCATTCTACCCTCGACCAAAACAGTTTGGCCCCCCAGTTTTGGAGATATGGCTTTTAGAGTAATGTCTTGCAGAAAACAGCGAGTTGAGAAAACAGGCTTGAAAGGTTCACTTCTGTGGTCTCTAACATTACGCCTAGCTACATGTTTAAGCATTTATTTCATATTTACATGTTGATTTCAGCTCTGATATTTATTTCAGACATACTCTATAGTAGCCTATGTGAAGAGTCGACCTGTGCTATTATCTAGTTTTGGATAATATATGAATAAATTCTGTTTTTCTCCTCTGGTGAAAAGCTGGAGGTTGCACGATGGCAGGCTCTCAGTCAAATCTGGTCACATATGATCAATTATGTATCATCATGGCAATTATTTCATTGAAATCGCATTTAGTTTGTGGGTTGTCTGTTTCTTTCACCTCCCTCCTGCTGTGACTGACTGACAGAGTGTCTTGTTGTCCCAGTCTAGTCTTCTTTGTCTTCTATGTTTTTCTATTTCATCTTTCTTCTGGCGTAATACTGTAAGTGGATTGGGGGCGCACTACAAATACCGAACCTATGAACCTACAAAGTAGCGTCATTTATTTGTCTTCATCGAAATAATATAATAATCAATGGGAGGCATTAGCAATTAGGTGTTTGCCTACTATTGTAAAATTAATGATGGATTGATTTGTTGGATACATTCAGTCATAGATGCAGTCTGTTGCTCTCCCCAGGTTGGCAGAGGGAGTGTAGCGCCCAGGATTACATTACAGTAGATAATTGACACTGGGTGAAAAATAAAGAATAAAAAAAAGTCTGCAAGCTCACAAGTTTTAATAAGTATGTAGGGCTTAAGTGTTTAAGAGAAGAGGTCAAAAAAGGTCACACTCTACAAGTGTTGAATACCTTTGCTGCATGACTTGCAAAGAGCCCATGCAAGTAGAAGTGTGGACAACCCAAGAAGTACATTTGAAATCCCAAGAAGTACATTTGAAATCCCAAGAAGTACATTTGAAATCACCAACACAGTGATGGTTGGATCTCCATGTACTGAAATGAAGGCAGAATAATTATTAGTTCACATTCACCACTTCAGATGAAAACAAGAAACATTGTTTTCACAGTAACACTCCGTGTGAAAGGCATGGTATTTTGGTAACCCATAGAAACATTAGCTTAGTCTTAGTGTAATTACATATTTTCCCTCCATCTAAATGCTATACCATGTATCATAAATGTGCAATTTGGAATTACGTTTAATATCCAGCGTTGTTCCATTTCCAAAGTGCATTTCCCCACAAAGGGTCACACCACAAATGTAAGCTCCATCATCTGCAACAGTGACATTCCTCTTGGTGAGCTCGTAGACACAGCTCTGTGTAGACCTCCCAGGTTCAGGAGCCTTATTGCAGACTCCAGTCTTATCATGCGTGTAAAGGACTCCAGGTTGAGATTCTCTGGAGCTTCTGAACCAGTAGACGCTGTGTTCTCCATCACAGGTCTCAGTGTGGACGGTACAGTTCAGAGTCACAGAGTCTCCCACCTCGACCGACTCAGACACGGGCTGATGGATGACAGGTCGAACGTTGGACCCCGAACCTTTTACACTGAGAATTGCCCCGTCTGAAAATCTGCTAGGCTCGTAGAAACGGATGTCCAAACAGTAGTATGCACCGGAGTCTGAAGGAAGTAAAAATGAGATCTGCAAATGATTTGTGCCCTTTTGCAGTGAGAAGTGCAGATTGTCCTTGAATTCATCATGTAGAAATGATGTTTGCGTTAGTGTATGGAAGGTAGACACAAGCTGTGGTTTCTGTCCCAGTGTTTGCTTGTACCAACTAAGGATTGCATCTGTTCCATCATAGGAGCAGTGCAAAGTTATATTTCCTCCAATGTTAGCTGATATAAATCCACTATCTTGATGGAGGGCTGGGGCTTGTTTCAAATGAACAGCTGTAAAAAATAATAATAGAAAGTTATGATACTAGTATACGTGAAAAGGCATTATTCAGAGCTGTAGTATAATCAATGGCAATTCAGTTTTAAACACAAAATGGTAGCAAAAAAGGCCCAACTCACCCATTTCCCCAAAGAACAGAAATACGACGCACAGTGTGAACTTCGGAGTTGTCATCTTGTTCAAATGTCTGCATAGAATGGAAATAATTTCATACACACTCCTCTGTTCAGAGATCAGGGCGACTTTTGATTGGCCAGATAGATCTTGTTTGAATTTGGCTTAATGCCTTATTTGGCTAAAACGGACCACCTGTTTCGTAGCATCCTGTGCTGCTTGTAAACATAATTGTGAAAGTATCGCTTTGTGGAGTTAGTTGACTTTAGATATAGGCCCCTACAGTAAGACCTGTCATCCTGCATATCTTCACTTCAGCTACAGTGAAGGGTCTTCTTATAATTGCTTTCTTTCCCCTTAAAAAAATAAAATAAAAAATAAAATTATTAGAATATATTACGAGACCACTAAAACAATGCTTTCTTTTAAACGAGAAATGTCGACCATCTGTCAACTATACTAATGTATACAGTCAATATTTGGTCTGGGCTACTTTAGAACACATTATTTCATCAATGGGGCGTGGCATGGAGGTGATCAGCCTTTGTTCACTGTTGAGGTGTTATGGAAGCCCAGGTTTGCTTTGATAACAGCCGTAAGTTAAGTTGTATTGTTGAATCTACTGTCTGTGGGGTTTAGGTCAGGCCAGTTGGCTGGTCAGTTAAGCACAGTAATACCATGGTCGGTTCACCAGTTACTAGTAGTTTTACCACTGTGGCACAATGATGATGTAATAACATAACTTCTGTTATTACATCATTATCATTGCATTGACAATTTATTTTTCATGACAAATTAATTTAAAAAAAACAGAGTGACCGGCAGCAAGTGAACAATAAAATGGGGGTATGGTTATAAGCACAACCCCTGTAGGGATTAGTATTTATAGCGTCTCCTCATGCCGAACAAAAAATGTGAAAATTACATTTACTTCTATTGCCTTCTGCCACACTGTGCGATGCTGCACGATGCTGTACGTGGCGTTGAGGTTGCAGTCAGTCAGACCAGTCTTCCTGTCCTCGCTTCACATAACTTTCCACCAGTGGAAACTAAACAACGGTTAGTCTAACCACACCGGAGTGGAGCTTTTCATCAGATGAGACTCGGTTGAATTTGAAAGGTGCAAACTGCATCAAGAGAAAGTATTTATAGACTCAGAGGTTGTTGTTTTTTTCTTCACCATGCTGTATGCTGTAGGTATCTGTAAGATTGGTTTCAGTCACATAGCCAGATACTGACATGTAACCTGCATGCTCCACTCATGTATGTACAGTACTGTACTATTATGCATCCATTTCCTTTGTTCTCACTTTACTTTGTGTGGCTCATCAGGGCTGAGATTCTGACACCAGTACGGCAGAATCAGAGGCTGTAGAACGTTTTGGCTTTTTGTGTATATTATATATAAAAAAATAAGTTGTCCAAACAATACAGTATAGTGCTTAAGGAAAGGCCATTGGCCACCAAAATCAGTAGGATTCATCCTGCAATGTTCTGATTAAATGATGAGATATCTTGCATGCGGTAATTCATCATGGGCATCCTCCCTCACATGTAGGACCAAGAAGAGAACTAAAACATTTTCCATTTTCCACCGCAGTGCCACCGTGAAGCTGATATATGCTGCAAGGCTAAACCAGCTGTTTTGATTGTTTGGTGTAGGCTATTGCAACAGCTTTACGTAGGTCTTGTCCGTGTGGTGGTTACATAAACACTGATGTCTCAAGACAGATTAAGAATGTTCTAGTGTGTGTGTGTGTGTGTGTGTGTGTGTGTGTGTGTGTGTGTGTGTGTGTGTGTGTGTGTGTGTGTGTGTGTGTGTGTGTGTGTGTGTGTGTGTGTGTGTGTGTGTGTGTGTGTGTGTGTGTGTGTGTGTGTGTGTGTGTGTGTGTGTGTGTGTGTGTGTGTGTGTGTGTCTTTACTGAATGGGTTCCCAGATTGCGTTGGCACAAGAAAGGCAACACATGGGCAAACGATATTGATCAGTTTTTATTGTATACATGAAACAGTTGAGAAAATAATATAGATATACTGTGATGTTTTATTATTATAGGAGAAGGCAAAGCAGAGGTGGAGGATACTGAAAACATGACTACATACAGGAGTAGTTCAACCTGCGGTTTATCGTCAACAGGGTAAGCTGTGAAAGTGTTTGAGGAAATGAGGTGTTAACACGTCACTGGCAGGAAAGGAATACACATGGCTCTGTGTTAGTGAACAATGAGTGCCCAACTGCATGCACAAACTATTGTTATTCTGCAGCTAAAACAAGATGGCCGTGGATTTCTCCACACCGCCGTCACTCCTTCTGAAGGTGCCTGACAGCAGAATAGGTTTCTCTAGAAGCTAAACTCACGGCTGCATAGACATCATCGCCATTCTGACGCTGTAAGGGGCGAAACAGAGATGTATACACAAATCACACTTGTGTGAAGTGAGCGACGCTCTTATAACCATATATCATCATACATCACATTCCGTACTCGGCCTATCAAAGTCATCGATTTCCGTGATTGAGAACAAAAGGATATCTCATACAGACACACATGCACATAAAGCTGTGCTAGCACAACTTAAGGAGCTTGTAACAAACATTCATTTTAATTACAGACCGGCCGGCCTGGGCCGTAATAAATGCGTATTAACAGTTAATCAGTCCCTTAAAGTCCATATTAGATTAAGATAGACTATGGTTAAGCGTTGCCTCAGACTATACGTTTATTATGCACTTATAATAAACGTGTTAACATTTAATAGACTGCTTAAGAACATTAATACAAGTCATCACGATACGTTGTGAGCTTGTACAGCAGGTCTGCTATTTTCATTTTTGGAAACTTTTGAAAAACTAGAGGTTCGACCTGGAGAATATGGCTTCCAATTTGTGATATGAAGGTAGGCAGAAAATAAATCAAATTACCTGAGAGGAAGATAGGTCTGTATTCCCTGTAAATTGAGATAATGAATGAATGATAATTAATATTAATCAACATATTCATTTTAGTTTTCACCACAAAAGCTGTGCAGGTTGTAATACTGATGGTGTGATAGCTGGACTATTACCGGTATATACATTACTATACAAATACAGTATGTATGTTTGACAATCATTGATTCATTCTACCCTCGACCAAAACAGCATGTAGTAAAGATACAGAATATGTATGTACTGTCAAATATTCATACTGTATTAACTATACACATTATGTAAATTATACAGAAAATATGTGGTCAAATTTGACTGAGGGACTGCCATTGGATTTTTTTGAATTTGAGTTTTTTCATGTCATATGAAAGCAGTGAATCATTATAGCTTCAAATATATTAGTTGTTCAGTTTGACCCACCAGTTTTGGAGATATGGCTTTTAGAGTAATGTCTTGCAGAAAACAGCGAGTTGAGAAAACAGGCTTGAAAGGTTCACTTCTGTGGTCTCTAACATTACACCTAGCTACATGTTTAAGCATTTATTTCATATTTACATGTTGATTTCAGCTCTGATATTTATTTCAGACATACTCTATAGTAGCCTATGTGAAGAGTCGACCTGTGCTATTATCTAATTTTGGATAAGATATGGCTCTCAGTCAAATCTGGTCACATATGATCAATTATGTATCATGGCAATTATTTCATTCAAATCACATTTACGTAGTTTGTGGGTTGTGTCTGTTTCTTTCACCTCCCTCCTGCTGTGACTGACTGACAGAGTGTCTTGTTGTCCCAGTCTAGTCTTCTTTGTCTTCTACGTTTTTTCTATTTCATCTTTCTTCTGGCTGTGTAATAATTAAGTGGAATGGGGGCGCACTACAAATACCAAACCTATGAAGTACCATAATGTATTTGTCTTCATCGAAATAATATAATAATCAATCAATTAAGTCTTTACCTACTATTGTAAAATGGATGGATACGTTGGATACATTTCAGTCATACATACAGTCTGTTGCTCTCCCCAGGTTGGCAGAGGGAGTGTAGTGCCCAGGATTACATTAGATAATTGACACTGGGTGAAATAAATGGGTTGCAATTTTGTGGGATAAAAAAACCCATCTGCAACTAGCTCACAATGCATTGCAACGCATAGTGGGCTTGTAGATCTGTTTTTTATTTTTGTATATAGGGTTAGGATATAAGTGTTTAAGATAAGAGGTCGTAAAAGGTCACACTCTACAATTATCAAGTGTTCATACCTTTTCTGCATGACTTGCAAAGAGCCCTGCATGCAAGTAGAAGTGTGGACATCCCAAGAAGTACATTTGAAATCACCAACACAATGATGGTTGGATCTGCATGTACTGAAATGAAGGCAGAATAATTATTAGTTCACATTCACCACTTCAGATGAAAAGAAGAAACATTGTTTTCACAGTAACACTCCGTGTGAAAGGCATGGTAATTTGGTAACCCATAGAAACATTATCTTAGTCTTAGTGTAATTACATATTTTCCCTCCATCATCTAAATGCTATACCATGTATCATACTGTACATGTGCAATTTGGAATTACGTTTAATATCCAGCGTTGTTCCATTTCCAAAGTACATTTCCCCACAAAGGGTCACACCACAAATGTAAGCTCCATCATCTGCAACAGTGACGTTCCTCTTGGTGAGCTCGTAGACACAGCTCTGTGTAGACCTCCCAGGTTCAGGAGCCTTCTTGCAGACTCCAGTCTTATCATGCGTGTAAAGGACTCCAGGTTGAGATTCTCTGGAGCTTCTGAACCAGTAGACGCTGTGTTCTCCATCACAGGTCTCACTGTGGACGGTACAGTTCAGAGTCACAGAGTCTCCCACCTCGACCGACTCAGACACGGGCTGATGGATGACGGGTCGAACGTTGGACCCCGAACCTTTTACACTGAGAATTGCCCCGTCTGAAAATCTGCTAGTTTCGTAGAAACGGATGCCCACACAGTAGTATGCACCGGAGTCTGAAGCAAGTAAAAATGAGATCTGCAAATGATTTGTGCCCTTTTCTGCAGTGTGCAGTAAGAAGTGCGGATTGTCCTTGAATTCATCGTATAGATGTGATGTTTGTGTTAGCGTATAGAAGCTAGACACAAGCTGTGGTTTCTGTCCCAGTGTTTGCTTGTACCAATTAAGCATTCTTGCATCTATAATATCATAGGAGCAGTGCAAAGTTATATTGTCTCCAATGTTAGCTGATATAAATCCACTATCTTGATGGAGGGCTGGGGCTTGTTTCAAATGAACAGCTGTAAAAAAATAATAATAGAAAGTTATGATACTAGTATACATGAAAAGGCATTATTCAGAGCTGTATAATCAATGGCAATTCAGTTTGAAACACACAATGGTAGCAAAAAAGGCCCAACTCACCCATTTCCCCAAAGAACAGAAATACGACGCACAGTGTGAACTTCGGAGTTGTCATCTTGTTCAAAAGTCTGCATAGAATGGAAAGAATTTCATTTGTACTCCTCTGTTCAGAGATCAGGGCGACTTTTGATTGGCCAGACAGATCTTGTTTGAATTTGGCTTAATGCCTTATTTGGCTAAAACGGACCACCTGTTTCGTAGCATCCTGCGCTGCTTGTAAACATAATTGTGAAAGTATCGCTTTGTGGAGTTAGTTGACTTTGGATATAGAGCGTCGCAGTCCCTCCCCCTTTCAGAACAACGAGTGGTCCAGGAAATGAATCCCAATGCATTTTTCCCATAAGCATTTGAAAACGTATTTATTTAAAGACCTTTTAAGCGTCGTACGAAGCCAACTCTTGTCGTGAAAAATCATGACAACAAACAAAAAAATTCGGGCCAAACAAATAATTAGAAAGTAGAAAAGAACGGCAGGTTACAACACTTTTTTTGTTGTTTTTCTTCTTTGTAATTATTTGTTTGGTCCAAAATATTGTGTGTGTTGTCATGATTTGTCACGACAAGGTCACGACTTAAATGGTCTTTAAATAAATAAGTTTTGAAATGCCTATGAAAAAAATGCATTGGGATTCATTTCCTGGGCCACTCGTTGTTCTGAAAGGGGGAGGGACTGCGACGCTCTATAGGCCCCTACAGTAAGTACCTGTCATCCTGCATATCTTCACTTCAGCTACAGTGAAGGGTCTTCTTATGTAATTGCTAAAATCAAAATATTAGAATATATTACGAGACCACTAAAACAATGATAATTTTTTTAAACGCGAAATGTCGACCATCTGTCAACTATACTAATGTATATAGTCAATACTTGGTCTGGGCTACTTTAGAACACATTATTTCATCAATGGGGCGTGGCATGGAGGTGATCAGCCTTTGTTCACTGTTGAGGTGTTATGGAAGCCCAGGTTTGCTTTGATAACAGCCGTAAGTTAAGTTGTATTGTTGTATCTACTGTCTGTGGGGTTTAGGTCAGGCCAGTTGGCTGGTCGGTTAAGCACAGTAATACCATGGTCTGTACACCAGTTACTAGTAGTTATGGCACAATGATGATGTAATAACACAACTTATTTTATTACATCATTATCATTTCATTGACAAATTGATTATTTGATGAGAAATGAAAGAAAAAACACCCAGAGTGACCGGCACCAAGTGAACAATAAAATTGGGTCATGGTTATAAACACAACCCGTGTAGGAATTAGTATGTAGCGTCTCCTCATGCCGAACAAAAATTGTGAAAATTACATTTACTTCTGTTGCCTACTGCGACACACATAACTTTCCACCAGTGGAAACTAAACAAAGGTTAGTCTAACCACACCGGAGTGGAGCTTCTCATCAGATGAGACTTGGTTGAATTTGAAAGGCGCAAACTGCATCAAGAGAAAGAGAAAGTATTTATAGACACACAGAGAGTTTGAGGTTGTTGTTTTTTTCTTCACCATGCTGTATGCAGCATGCTGTATCTGTAAGACACAGTCACATAGCCAGATACTGTCATGTAACCATGCTCCACTCATGTATGTACTGTACTATTAGTTCTCACTTTACTTTGTGTGGCTCATCAGGGCTGAGATTCTGACACCAGTACGGCAGAATCAGAGGCTGTAGAACGTTTTGGCTTTTTGTGTATATTATATATAAAAAAATAAGTTGTCCAAACAATACAGTATAGTGCTTAAGGAAAGGCCATTGGCCACCAAAATCAGTAGGATTCATCCTGCAATGTTCTGATTAAATGATGAGATATCTTGCATGCGGTAAATCATCATGGGCATCCTCCCTCACATGTAGGACCAAGAAGAGAACTAAAACATTTTCCATTTTCCACCGCAGTGCCACCGTGAAGCTCATATATGCCGCAAGGCTAAACCAGCTGTTTTGATTGTTTGGTGTAGGCTATTGCAACAGCTTTAGGTCTTGTCTGTGTGGTGGTTACATAAACACTGATCTCTCAAGACAGATTAAATTAAGAATGTTTTATTGTGTGTGTGTGTGTGTGTGTGTGTGTGTGTGTGTGTGTGTGTGTGTGTGTGTGTGTGTGTGTGTGTGTGTGTGTGTGTGTGTGTGTGTGTGTCTTTACTGAATGGGTTCCCAGATTGCGTTGGCACAAGAAAGGCAACACATGGGCAAACGATATTGATCAGTTTTTATTGTATACATGAAACAGTTGAGAAAATAATATAGATATACTGTGATGTTTTATTATTATAGGAGAAGGCAAAGCAGAGGTGGAGGATACTGAAAACATGACTACATACAGGAGTAGTTCAACCTGCGGTTTATCGTCAACAGGGTAAGCTGTGAAAGTGTTTGAGGAAATGAGGTGTTATAAGCACCTCACTGGCAGGAAAGGAATACACATGGCTCTGTGTTAGTGAACAATGAGTGCCCAACTGCATGCACAAACTATTGTTGTTCTGCAGCTAAAACAAGATGGCCGTGGATTTCTCCACACCGCCGTCACTCCTTCTGAAGGTACCTGACATCAGAATAGGTTACGGTGTCACTGTTGGACTTCACTCTGTCCATCCTGGTGGAGGCACGGCCTCTAGAAGTGAAACTCACGGCTGCATAGTTGACATCATCGCCATTCTGACACTGTATAAGGGGCGAAACAGAGATGTATACACAAATCACACTTGTGTGAAGTGAGCGGCGCTCTTATCACCATACATCACATTCCGTACTCGGCCTAGCAAATTCATCGATTCCGTGATCATACAGACACACATACACATAAAGCTGTGCTAGCGCCACTCAAAAAACTGTGTGCAAGAACAATAACAGGTCCTCGGTATAGTCAATTCAGAATCAAACCACAGTAAAATAACTGTTAGTGTTAGTGTAACCTATAAGTAAAATATGTTTTACCTACAATATCACATGTTGATATTATAATACGCCTGAATTCATTTATGAGGAGCTTGTAATAAACATTAATTCTTCATTTTATTTATCTTTTAATTAAGGCCCGGCCGGCCTTGTAAAAGGTTTGAACATTTTTGGAAACTTTAGAAAAACTAGAGGTTCGACCTGGATAGGTAACCGGAGAACTCGCCGGTTTTCTAGCTCGCCACGGTTTAGTGCGTTTTTTGTTTTACGATCACCTTTATTCCTGCACCATAGTTGTTTAGAGTTTACACTAGAGGAAGTAGGAATGCTAAAGTTTAAACACCAAAGTACCGAAACAATGTAATTCATTAGTAAACAATAATATCCTGAAATGGTAGGCCTTACTTATCATTGGTATTCACATACTCACCTTTTTTATCATTATCTAGCTGACCATTTAATTGCACAAAATAATCACTTTGGAAATGAACTATAACAGCTGTGGGTTTGACATACTATACAGACAGCATGTTAACATAACGATGAAGACATTGAACTTGAAATATCGCAGCGGCGAGTTGGTAAACCGGCGAGTGACTTCCAATTTGTGATATGAAGGTAGGCCCAAAATAAATCAAATTACCTGAGAGGAAGACAGGTCTGCATTCCCTGTAAATTGAGGTAAAGAATGTCAACATATTCCTTTTAGTTTTCACCACAAAAGCTGCATGTGCAGGTTGTAATACTGATGCTGTGATAGCTAGACTATTAGACCTACTATACAAATACAGTATGTATGTTTGACAATCATTGATTCATTCTACCCTCGACCAGAACAGCAGTGTAAAGATACAGAATATGTACTGTCAAATATTCATACTTTGTATACTGTACAAATATATACATTATGTACCATTTTGTGTTTCAAACTGAATTGCCATTGATTATACTACAACTCTGAATAATGCCTTTTCATCTATACTAGTATAATAACTTTCTATTTTTTAATTATTTTGTACAGCTGTTCATTTGAAACAAGCCTCAGCCCTCCATCAAGATAGTGGATTTAAATCAGCTAACATTGGAGACAATATAACTTTGCACTGCTCCTATGATGTTAGATGCTCCCATAGATACAGTCTGTTGCTCTCCCCATGTTGGCAGAGCGAGTGTAGCGCCAAGGATTACATTACAGTAGATAATTGACACTGGGTGAAAAATAAAGAATAAAAAAAAAACATCTGCAAGCTCACAAGTATGTAGAAAGTGATTAAGATAAGAGGTCGTAAAAGGTCACACTCTACAATTAACAAGTGTTCATACCTTTTCTGCATGACTTGCAAAGAGCCCATGCAAGTAGAAGTGTGGACATCCCAAGAAGTACATTTGAAATCACCAACACAGTGACGGTTGGATCTCCATGTACTGAAATGAAGGCAGAATAATTATTAGTTCACATTCACCACTTCAGATGAAAAGAAGAAACATTGTTTTCACAGTAACACTCCGTGTGAAAGGCATGGTAATTTGGTAACCCATAGAAACATTAGCTTAGTCTTAGTGTAATTACATATTTTCCCTCCATCTAAATGCTATACCATGTATCATACACGTGCAATTTGGAATTACGTTTAATATCCAGCGTTGTTCCATTTCCAAAGTACATTTCCCCACAAAGGGTCACACCACAAATGTAAGCTCCATCATCTGCAACAGTGACGTTCCTCTTGGTGAGCTCGTAGACACAGCTCTGTGTAAACCTCCCAGGTTCAGGAGCCTTCTTGCAGACTCCAGTCTTATCATGCGTGTAAAGGACTCCAGGTTGAGATTCTCTGGAGCTTCTGAACCAGTAGACGCTGTGTTCTCCATCACAGGTCTCACTGTGGACGGTACAGTTCAGAGTCACAGAGTCTCCCACCTCGACCGACTCAGACACGGGCTGATGGATGACAGGTCGAACGTTGGACCCCGAACCTTTTACACTGAGAATTGCCCCGTCTGAAAATCTGTTAGGCTCGTAGCAACGGATGTCCAAACAGTAGTATGCACCGGAGTCTGAAGCAAGTAAAAATGAGATCTGCAAATGATTTGTGCCCTTTTGCAGTGAGAAGTGCAGATTGTCCTTGAATTCATCATGTAGATTTGATGTTTGTGTTAGTGTATGGAAGATAGACACAAGCTGTGGTTTCTGTCCCAGTGTTTGCTTGTACCAACTAAGGATTCCATCTGTTCCATCATAGGAGCAGTGCAAAGTTATATTGTCTCCAATGTTAGCTGATATAAATCCACTATCTTGATGGAGCGCTGAGGCTTGTTTCAAATGAACAGCTGTAAAAAAAATATATATATAGAAAGTTATGATGCTAGTATACATGAAAAGGCATTATTCAGAGCTGTATAATCAATGGCAATTCAGTTTGAAACACACAATGGTAGCAAAAAAGGCCCAACTCACCCATTTCCCCAAAGAACAGAAATACGACGCACATTGTGAACTTCGGAGTTGTCATCTTGTTCAAAAGTCTGCATAGAATGGAAAGAATTTCATACGTACTCCTCTGTTCAGAGATCAGGGCGACTTTTGATTGGCCAGACAGATCTTGTTTGAATTTGGCTTAATGCCTTATTTGGCTAAAACGGACCACCTGTTTCGTAGCATCCTGCGCTGCTTGTAAACATAATTGTGGATCGCTTTGTGGAGTTAGTTGACTTTAGATATAGAGCGTCGCAGTCCCTCCCCCTTTCAGAACAACGAGTGGTCCAGGAAATGAATCCCAATGCATTTTTCCCATAGGCATTTGAAAACGTATTTATTTAAAGACCTTTTAAGCGTCGTACGAAGCCAACTCTTGTCGTGACAAATCATGACAACAAACAAAAAAATTCGGGCCAAACAAATAATTAGAAAGTAGAAAAGAACGGCAGGTTACAACACTTTTTTTGTTGTTTTTCTTCTTTGTAATTATTTGTTTGGTCCAAAATATTGTGTGTGTTGTCATGATTTGTCACGACAAGGTCACGACTTAAATGGTCTTTAAATAAATAAGTTTTGAAATGCCTATGGAAAAAATGCATTGGGATTCATTTCCTGGGCCACTCGTTGTTCTGAAAGGGGGAGGGACTGCGACGCTCTATAGGCCCCTACAGTAAGACCTGTCATCCTGCATATCTTCACTTCAGCTACAGTGAAGGGTCTTCTTATGTAATTGCTAAAATCAAAATATTAGAATATATTACGAGACCACTAAAACAATGATATTTTTTTTAAACGATAAATGTCGACCATCTGTCAACTATACTAATGTATGCAGTCAATACTTGGTCTGGGCTACTTTAGAACACATTATTTCATCAATGGGGCGTGGCATGGAGGTGATCAGCCTTTGTTCACTGTTGAGGTGTTATGGAAGCCCAGGTTTGCTTTGACAACAGCCGTAAGTTAAGTTGTATTGTTGAATCTACTGTCTGTGGGGTTTAGGTCAGGCCAGTTGGCTGGTCGGTTAAGCACAGTAATACCATGGTCTGTACACCAGTTACTAGTAGTTTTGGCACTATGGCACAATGATGATGTAATAACATAACTTATGTTATTACATCATTATCATTTCATTGACAAATAGATTATTTTATGACAAATTAATTACAAAAGAAAAGAAACACCCAGAGTGACCGGCAGCAAGTGAACAATAAAATGGGGGCATGGTTATAAGCACAACCCGTGTAGGAATTAGTATGTAGCGTCTCCTCATGCCGAACAAAAATTGTGAAAATTACATTTACTTCTAATGCCTACTGCGACACACATAACTTTCCACCAGTGGAAACTAAACAAAGGTTAGTCTAACCACACCGGAGTGGAGCTTCTCATCAGATGAGACTTGGTTGAATTTGAAAGGTGCAAACTGCATCAAGAGAAAGAGAAAGTATTTATAGACACAGAGAGAGTTTGAGGTTGTTTTTTTTTCTTCACCATGCTGTATGCAGCATGCTGTATCTGTAAGACACAGTCACATAGCCAGATACTGTCATGTAACCATGCTCCACTCATGCGGTAATTCAACATGGGCATCCTCCCTCACATGTAGGACCAAGAAGAGAACTAAAACATTTTAGCAACAGCTTTATAGGTCTTGTCCGTGTGGTGGTTACACAAACACTGATCTCTCAAGACAGATTAAGAATGTTTTATTTCATGTGTGTGTGGGTGTGGGTGTGGGTGTGTGTGTGTGTGTGTGTGTGTGTGTGTGTGTGTGTGTGTGTGTGTGTTTTTTTACTGAATGGGTACCCAGATTGCGTTGGCACAAGAAAGGCGTCACATGGGCAAACGATATTGATCATTTTTTATTGTATATATTGTATACATAAAACAGTTGAGAAAATAGAGTAAAATATATACTGTGATGTTTTTTATTATTATAGGAGAAGGCAAAGCAGAGGTGGAGGATACTGAAAACATGACTACATACGGGAGTAGTTCAACCTGCGGTTTATCGTCAACAGGGTAAGCTGTGAAAGTGTTTGAGGAAATGAGGTGTTAACACGTCACTGGCAGGAAAGGAATACACATGGCTCTGTGTTAGTGAACAATGAGTGCCCAACTGCATGCACAAACTATTGTTATTCTGCAGCTAAAACAAGATGGCCGTGGATTTCTCCACACCGCCGTCACTCCTTCTGAAGGTACCTGACAGCAGAATAGGTTACGGTGTCACTGTTGGACTTCACTCTGTCCATCCTGGTGGAGGCACGGCCTCTAGAAGTGAAACTCACGGCTGCATAGTTGACATCATCGCCATTCTGACGCTGTATAAGGGGCGAAACAGAGATGTATACACAAATCACACTTGTGTGAAGTGAGCGGCGCTCTTATCACCATACATCACATTCCATACTCGGCCTGGCAAATTCATCGATTCCGTGATCATACAGACACACATACACATAAAGCTGTGCTAGCGCCACTCAAAAAACTGTGTGCAAGAACAATAACAGGTAGACAGATCAAACCACAGTAAAATAACTTAAGTAAAATATGTTTTACCTAGAATATCACATGTTGATATGATAATACGCCTGAATTCATTTATGAGGAGCTTGTAATAAACATGAATTCTTCATTTTATTTAACTTTTAATTAAGGCCCGGCCGGCCTTGTAAAAGGTTTGAACATTTTGGGAAACTTTTGAAAAACTAGAGGTTCGACCTGGATAGGTAACCGGAGAACTCGCCGGTTTTCTAGCTCGCTGCGGTTTGTGCGTTTTTTGTTTCACGATCACCTTTATTCCTGCACCATAGTTGTTTAAAGTTTACACTAGATGAAGTAGGAATGCTAAAGTTTAAACACCAAAGTACTGAAACAATGTAATTCATTAGTAAACAATAATATCCTGAAATGGTAGGCCTTACTTATCATTGGTATTCACATACTCACCTTTTTTATCATTATCTAGCTGACCATTTAATTGCACAAAATAATTTGATCACTTTGGAAATGAACTATAAGAGCTGTGGGTTTGACATACTATACAGACAGCATGTTAACATAACGATGAAGACATTGAACTTGAAATATCGCAGCGGCGAGTTGGTAAACCGGCGAGTGACTTCCAATTTGTGATATGAAGGTAGGCCCAAAATAAATCAAATTACCTGAGAGGAAGACAGGTCTGCATTCCCTGTAAATTGAGGTAAATAATGTCAACATATTCATTTTAGTTTTCACCACAAAAGCTGCATGTGCAGGTTGTAATACTGATGCTGTGATAGCTAGACTATTAGACATACTATACAAATACAGTATGTATGTTTGACAATCATTGATTCATTCTACCCTCGACCAGAACAGCAGTGTAAAGATACAGAATATGTACTGTCAAATATTCATACTTTGTATACTGTACAAATATATACATTATGTACCATTTTGTGTTTCAAACTGAATTGCCATTGATTATACTACAGCTCTGAATAATGCCTTTTCATCTATACTAGTATAATAACTTTCTATTTTTTAATTATTTTTTACAGCTGTTCATTTGAAACAAGCCTCAGCCCTCCATCAAGATAGTGGATTTAAATCAGCTAACATTGTAGACAATATACACACTGCTCCTATGATGTTAGATGCTCCCATAGATACAGTCTGTTGCTCTCCCCATGTTGGCAGAGCGAGTGTAGCGCCAAGGATTACATTACAGTAGATAATTGACACTGGGTGAAAAATAAAGAATTAAAAAAAAAACATCTGCAAGCTCACAAGTATGTAGAAAGTGTTTAAGATAAGAGGTCGTAAAAGGTCACACTCTACAATTAACAAGTGTTCATACCTTTTCTGCATGACTTGCAAAGAGCCCTGCATGCAAGTAGAAGTGTGGACATCCCAAGAAGTACATTTGAAATCACCAACACAGTGACGGTTGGATCTGCATGTACTGAAATGAAGGCAGAATAATTATTAGTTCACATTCACCACTTCAGATGAAAAGAAGAAACATTGTTTTCACAGTAACACTCCGTGTGAAAGGCATGGTAATTTGGTAACCCATAGAAACATTAGCTTAGTCTTAGTGTAATTACATATTTTCCCTCCATCTAAATGCTATACCATGTATCATACATGTGCAATTTGGAATTACGTTTAATATCCAGCGTTGTTCCATTTCCAAAGTACATTTCCCCACAAAGGGTCACACCACAAATGTAAGCTCCATCATCCGCAACAGTGACGTTCCTCTTGGTGAGCTCGTAGACACAGCTCTGTGTAGACCTCCCAGGTTCAGGAGCCTTCTTGCAGACTCCAGTCTTATCATGCGTGTAAAGGACTCCAGGTTGAGATTCTCTGGAGCTTCTGAACCAGTAGACGCTCATGTGTTCTCCATCACAGGTCTCAGTGTCGACGGTACAGTTCAGAGTCACAGAGTCTCCCACCTCGACCGACTCAGACACGGGCTGATGGATGACGGGTCGAACGTTGGACCTCGAACCTTTTACACTGAGAATTGCCCCGTCTGAAAATATGTTAGGCTTGTAGCAACGGATGTCCAAACAGTAGTATGCACCGGAGTCTGAAGCAAGTAAAAATGAGATCTGCAAATTATTTGTGCCCTTTTGCAGTGAGAAGCGCAGATTGTCCTTGAATTCATCATGTAGAAATGATGTTTGCGCTAGTGTTTGGAAGATAGACACAAGCTGTGGTTTCTGTCCCAGTGGTTGCTTGTACCAACTAAGGATTGCATCTGTTCCATCATAGGAGCAGTGCAAAGTTATATTGTCTCCAATGTTAGCTGATATAAATCCACTATCTTGATGGAGCGCTGAGGCTTGTTTCAAATGAACAGCTGTAAAAAAATATATAGAAAGTTATGATACTAGTATACATGAAAAGGCATTATTCAGAGCTGTATAATCAATGGCAATTCAGTTTGAAACACAAAATGTTAGCAAAAAAGTCCCAACTCACCCATTTCCCCAAAGAACAGAAATACGACGCACAGTGTGAACTTCTGAGTTGTCATCTTGTTCAAAATTCTGCATAGAATGGAAAGAATTTCATACATACTCCTCTGTTCAGAGATCAGGGTGACTTTTGATTGGCCAGACAGATCTTGTTTGAATTTGGGTTGATGCCTTATTTGGCTAAAACGGATCACCTGTTTCGTAGCATCCTGCGCTGCTTGTAAACATAATTGTGAAAGTATTTGTGGAGTTAGTTGACTTTAGATATAGAGCGTCGCAGTTCCTCCCCCTTTCAGAACAACGAGTGGTCCAGGAAATTAATCCCAATGCATTTTTCCCATAAGCATTTGAAAACGTATTTATTTAAAGACCTTTTAAGCGTCGTACGAAGCCAACTCTTGTCGTGACAAAACATGACAACAAACAAAAAAATTCGGGCCAAACAAATAATTAGAAAGTAGAAAAGAACGGCAGGTTACAACACTTTTTTTGTTTTTCTTCTTTGTAATTATTTGTTTGGTCCAAAATATTGTGTGTGTTGTCATGATTTGTCACGACAAGGTCACGACTTAAAATAATAATAATAATAATAATAATAAAACTTTATGTCTACAGAGGCTGCCTGACGAAGGTACAGTGGGAGCTTGTTCCATGCCGACGGCCCGTAGAAGCAAAAAGCTGCTTCCCCGTATTTTTTAGTTGCCATTTTTTTTGGCAAAGCGAGCAGGCCAGCAGTGGAAGACCTTAGGGGGCGGTTTGTGACATATTTAGGCAGGCAGTCATGTAGGTAGGAAGGTGCGAGACCATTGAGAGCTTTATAGACAAGTAAAATAATTTTAAAATCAATCCTAAAAACAACCGGAAGCCAGTGCAGTGATGCCAAAACTGGAGTAATATGTTCTCTCATCTTAGTTCTAGTTAAAACTCTGGCTGCTGCATCTTGGACAAGTTAATCTGTCAGTTGTTTTATTAGGCAGTCCTGAAAAAAGTGCATTGCAGTAGTCAAGCCGAGAAAAAACAAAGGCGTGGATTAGCGTTTTTGCATCGTCCAAGGACAAATAGGCTCTGATTCGTGCAATATTTCTAATGTGAAAAAAGGCAATCTTGGTAACATGATTAATGTGTGAATTAAAATTCAATTCAGAATCAATAATAACGCCCAGGTTCTTTACTGTGCTGTTACTTTCTACAGTCAGGTTACCAAGTCTGCTTATTATTAAAAGGTCTTTAAATAAATAAGTTTTGAAATGCCTATGGAAAAAATGCATTGGGATTAATTTCCTGGGCCACTTTTTCGCCGCCAGTTCTTAAAATACCATTACTCCTCCATTATTTATCCTAGAAAAGTAATTTTGGTGTCTAACCCTATGTTTTGGTTATCTAGGAATCCAATTAGCATATATACATTTTAGTCAAGCAATTACAAGTACAATGATATATTAAAGCAATTGGTTATAAGGTTATAACAGTGTAATAGGACATTACCCTTTTCTATAATGCCGTACTGCCCAGGATTGGTGAATTCATCACCTATACAAAATTCACATTCTGTTGAAGCTTTCAGGAGATTTATTTTGATACCATAACAATAAGGAATATATTCATTATTACTGGGCGGTACTGTCATATGATGTGACATTTGTAAAAGCATGGCTGCCAAGTGATAGACTCATTAGACTGGGAATATTACACAAATCATGGAAGAAATGTACAGAGAAATGTCTGCACTATTTTATTTGTAAAGGTGTCTGGCAATAATAATAATAATATAAATATGTCCCCTATAGGGTAGTGGTTCCCAAACTGTGGGCCGGGACAAACATTGTGAGAATAGGCGATCTATAAAAGCTCACAATGCTGAGTGTCTTTGCACCAAACACACTCAGTAGGACCAATTGGCCACTTGTCTGGTCTATGGGGAAGATGGACTCCTCAGTGGGGATACATTGGAGAGAAATGGCCCCTCATGGGCCTAGAGACTAGAGGGTGTGAAGTCAGTCCAGAGCTATCACACATGTATCTTGGTATATAGGCAGGTGGTGGAGTGTGGCATGGATAGGGTTCAGTTATGCTTGTCACAGACATCTTCTTATTCCCGAGACTGTAGTAGTTGTGTGTGTAAAATTAATTTCACATGGCAATAACCTTGAGCCCTGGGCTCCAGTCTCGGTCTCCCCATAGAATCCCAATCTAACCTCCCTCCACGCTGTAGCCCTGCTGCTATCCAACAAACAAGCATTGCTGCCTTCCAATGCATGGCTTTTTAAGTCATATGGCAGCCAAGACTATGGACTTTAATGTTTGTTTAGGGCACACTAAATGACAACGTAGGATGCCATGTGGCCAATATAAATACAGTGGGCGCCCCTAATTTCGTGTTTTTTGCACTTTTTGCATTTTCGTACTACAGTAGCTGTTCTAGAGGAGAGGGGAGAGGATATTCTGCGCCATAATGATCAGTCACTGGGGGCCCCAGTAATATTAATGGTCAGCCACCAACCAGACACCGAATCTCCTGTGAGCCAGTCCGACATAGGGACACCCCTGTCTGCCTGACAAACAATTATGCACCACGTGGAGGTCTTATAACCACCACTATGTGGGTCTGACCCTTCTGTATACCTATGCTCACTCTAAGCGCCTATAGCTCAGACTTAGGAGCCAGCAGGAGGTCCCTTTGCAAGAAACTATGGCATTGCTTTTATTGCACTTTGCGTGCTCAGCCTCAAGAGTAATTTCCCTCTCTGTTAACCACACTCGCAAAGTGCAATAAATGTGATGCCATAGTTTCCTGCAAAGGATGTTGCAACTTGCACCAGGAAAAATCTAAAAATCAATACGCCTACACGAATAACGTTAGAAAATAAAAACTACTAACTTCTACAGAGCTTTTTATTATGACTCGACATCTTTCTGTCTGAATCACGTTAACTATAGAGCCATGAATTAAATAAAAATCAATTTGTCTGCACTTATTTTTACAACTTATAAGCAACTCAATTGCTTTTTATTTGGCTCTAAATTAATCACGCAACTGTTGAGAGCCTAGCCTTTAGGTGCATATACATATACCTCCATAGATTGATTACTTTATAAACAGTTTGCAGAAAAAAGCACAGGATCATAGCCTACAGTACAATAAAAAATAATATTAAATTAATCTGAATTTGTCACCACAACAATATCATTATTGCAATGTGTACTGTATATTTAATATACAGTACAAATTGCAACAACGATATTTTCGTGGTGGCTAGCTGGTGGTGGTGAAGTTTAAATAATAGTGCCAACTCATAATTGTAAAGTGCAAATACAATCATTTAATTTGTGTTTATTAAGTACTTGGTTAGGTTAGTTATAATATAAGCATAATATATGTCAGAAAAAAGGGGAAGAAATAATATTAGGAACCGTTAGGAACCGGAACCGTTAAAGTCCTAACAAATCCCAACCCTAGTCCGGACCCCCCTTTACCTCTTCACCCAACCCCACCTATCATACTCCACTCTGCACCCGGTAGAGACTTAGGTTCTGACTACTCTGCACTAAGAGTAAATAATGCAATACATTAGTTTTGGGTGGGTGTATAGTCAAAGATGAATTATTTAGTTTGAGCCTAATTTTATCCACAGATCCAAATATATATAATATTTCAATATTGCAATCAGTAGGCTATTGTCTATCAACTGACAATATTCTCTGCCACAACCTTCTGAATTACTGCAAATTGTGACTATTAGTTTTGTTGTGTTTTGAGGATATCTTGAAACCTTATTCCAAAAATATATATAAATATTTAGATATTTATTAAATATTTAGTTTAGTTAACTTGAAATTGGTGACTATTTCGGAGGGTTTTAACAGTCACAAACACAATATTGGATTTCACAATTATCTAATTGTATCTCTGCAATTTGGACAATTTCAATGGACTCCTAGACCCCAAAAACATAGTGTTAGACACAAAAAGTACTTGTCTAGGATGAATAATGAAGGAGTTAGGCTATTTTAATGGTTTTTAGGCCATCTTGGACGCCATCTTGAAAATAACACCTTTCGGGTGGTCAAACTTTGATAAACCTTTAGTATGTTATTAAGGACACCTAATACTACATAAATCAGTTGAGAAACCTTTTGTTACAATTTTTTTAGGGTAAGGTGCTTTTTTTTCATACATTTACCCGCCTAAGAACATTTTGGCTTTTTGTGTATATTATATAAAAAAAATAAGTTGTCCAAACAATACAGTATAGTGCTTAAGGAAAGGCCATTGGCCACCAAAATCAGTAGGATTCATCCTGAAATCTTCTGGTTAAATGATGAGATATCTCGCATGCGCTAATTCATCATGGGCATCCTCCCTCACATGTAGGACCAAGAAGAGAACTAAAACATTTTCCATTTTCCACCGCAGTGCCACCGTGAAGCTGATATATGCCGCAAGGCTAAACCAGCTGTTTTGATTGTTTGGTGTAGGCTATTGCAACAGCTTTACGTAGGTCTTGTCCGTGTGGTGGTTACATAAACACTGATGTCTCAAGACAGATTAAGAATGTTCTATTGTGTGTGTGTGTGTGTGTGTGTGTGTGTGTGTGTGTGTGTGTGTGTGTGTGTGTGTGTGTGTGTGTGTGTGTGTGTGTGTGTGTGTGTGTGTGTGTGTGTGTGTGTGTGTCTTTACTGAATGGGTTCCCAGATTGCGTTGGCACAAGAAAGGCAACACATGGGCAAACGATATTGATCAGTTTTTATTGTATACATGAAACAGTTGATATACATGAAAATAGAGTAATATAGATATACTGTGATGTTTTTTTATTATAAGAGAAGGCAAAGGAGAGGTGGAGCATAATGAAAACATGACTACATACGGGAGTATAGTTCAACCTGCGGTTTATTGTCAACAGGGTAAGCTGTGAAAGTGTTTGAGGAAATGAGGTGTTAACACGTCACTGGCAGGAAAGGAGTACACATGGCTCTGTGTTAGTGAACAATGAGTGCCCAACTGCATGCACAAACTATTGTTATTCTGCAGCTAAAACAAGATGGCCGTGGATTTCTCCACACCGCCGTCACTCCTTCTGAAGGTGCCTGACAGCAGAATAGGTTTCTCTAGAAGCTAAACTCACGGCTGCATAGACATCATCGCCATTCTGACGCTGTAAGGGGCGAAACAGAGATTTATACACAAATCACACTTGTGTGAAGTGAGCGACGCTCTTATAACCATATATCATCATACATCACATTCCGTACTCGGCCTATCAAAGTCATCGATTCCGTGATTGAGAACAAAAAGATATCTCATACAGACACACATGCACATAAAGCTGTGATAGCACAACTTATAAGGAGCTTGTAACAAACATTAATTTTAATTACAGACCGGCCGGCCTGGGCCGTAAAATAAACATCAGTCCCTTAAAGTCCATATTAGATTAAGATAGACTATGGTTAAGCGTTGCCTCAGACTATACGTTTATTATGCGCTTAAAATAAACTTGTTAACATTTAATAGACTGCTTAAGAACATTAATACAAGTCATCACGATACGTTGTGAGCTTGTACAGCAGGTCTGCTATTTTCATTTTTGGAAACTTTTGAAAAACTAGAGGTTCGACCTGGAGAATATGGCTTCCAATTTGTGATATGAAGAAAATAAATCAAATTACCTGAGAGGAAGATAGGTCTGTATTCCCTGTAAATTGAGATAATAAATGAATGATAATTAATATTAATCAACATATTCATTTTAGTTTTCACCACAAAAGCTGTGCAGGTTGTAATACTGATGGTGTGATAGCTGGACTATTACCGGTATATACATTACTATACAAATACAGTATGTATGTTTGACAATCATTGATTCATTCTACCCTCGACCAAAACAGCATGTAGTAAAGATACAGAATATGTATGTACTGTCAAATATTCATACTGTATTAACTGTACAAATATACACATTATGTAAATTATACAGAAAATATGTGGTCAAATTTGACTGAGGGACTGCCATTGGATTTTTTTGAATTTTAGTTTTTTCATGTCATATGAAAGCAGTGAATCATTATAGCTTCAAATATATTAGTTGTTCAGTTTGACCCACCAGTTTTGGAGATATGGCTTTTAGAGTAATGTCTTGCAGAAAACAGCGAGTTGAGAAAACAGGCTTGAAAGGTTCACTTCTGTGGTCTCTAACATTACACCTAGCTACATGTTTGAACATTTATTTCATATTTACATGTTGATTTCAGCTCTGATATTTATTTCAGACATACTCTATAGTAGCCTATGTGAAGAGTCGACCTGTGCTTCTATCTAATTTTGGATAAGATATGGCTCTCAGTCAAATCTGGTCACATATGATCAATTATGTATCATCATGGCAATTATTTCATTCAAATCACATTTACGTAGTTTGTGGGTTGTGTCTGTTTCTTTCACCTCCCTCCTGCTGTGACTGACTGACAAGTGTTTCTTGTTGTCCCAGTCTAGTCTTCTTTGTCTTCTATGTTTTTTCTATTTCATCTTTCTTCTGGCTGTGTAATAATTAAGTGGAATGGGGGCGCACTACAAATACCAAACCTATGAACCTATGAAGTACCATAATGTATTTGTCTTCATCGAAATAATATAATAATCAATCAATTAAGTCTTTACCTACTATTGTAAAATGGATGGTTACGTTGGATACATTTCAGTCATACATACAGTCTGTTGCTCTCCCCAGGTTGGCAGAGGGAGTGTAGTGCCCAGGATTACATTAGATAATTTACACTGGGTGAAATAAATGGGTTGCAATTTTGTGGGATAAAAAAACCCATCTGCAACTAGCTCACAATGCATTGCAACGCATAGTGGGCTTGTAGATCTGTTTTTTATTTTCGTATATAGGGTTAGGGTATAAGTGTTTAAGATAAGAGGTCGTAAAAGGTCACACTACAATTAACAAGTGTTCATACCTTTTCTGCATGACTTGCAAAGAGCCCATGCAAGTAGAAGTGTGGACATCCCAAGAAGTACATTTGAAATCACCAACACAGTGATGGTTGGATCTCCATGTACTGAAATGAAGGCAGAATAATTATTAGTTCACATTCACCACTTCAGATGAGAACAAGAAACATTGTTTTCACAGTAACACTCCGTGTGAAAGGCATGGTAATTTGGTAACCCATAGAAACATTATCTTAGTCTTAGTGTAATTACATATTTTCCCTCCATCATCTAAATGCTATACCATGTATCATACTGTACATGTGCAATTTGGAATTACGTTTAATATCCAGCGTTGTTCCATTTCCAAAGTACATTTCCCCACAAAGGGTCACACCACAAATGTAAGCTCCATCATCTGCAACAGTGACGTTCCTCTTGGTGAGCTCGTAGACACAGCTCTGTGTAGACCTCCCAGGTTCAGGAGCCTTATTGCAGACTCCAGTCTTATCATGCGTGTAAAGGACTCCAGGTTGAGATTCTCTGGAGCTTCTGAACCAGTAGACGCTGTGTTCTCCATCACAGGTCTCAGTGTGGACGGTACAGTTCAGAGTCACAGAGTCTCCCACCTCGACCGACTCAGACACGGGCTGATGGATGACGGGTCGAACGTTGGACCCCGAACCTTTTACACTGAGAATTGCCCCGTCTGAAAATCTGCTAGGCTCGTAGCAAGTGGTTTCCTGATTGTCCACACAGTAGTATGCACCGGAGTCTGAAGCAAGTAAAAATGAGATCTGCAAATGATTTGTGCCCTTTTCTGCAGTGTGCAGTAAGAAGTGCGGATTGTCCTTGAATTCATCATGTAGATATGATGTTTGTGTTAGCGTATAGAAGCTAGACACAAGCTGTGGTTTCTGTCCCAGTGTTTGCTTGTACCAACTAAGCATTCTTGCATCTATAATATCATAGGAGCAGTGCAAAGTTATATTGTCTCCAATGTTAGCTGATATAAATCCACTATCTTGATAGTGGGCTGAGGCTTGTTTCAAATGAACAGCTGTAAAAAAATAATAATAGAAAGTTATGATACTAGTATACATGAAAAGGCATTATTCAGAGCTGTATAATCAATGGCAATTCAGTTTGAAACACACAATGGTAGCAAAAAAGGCCCAACTCACCCATTTCCCCAAAGAACAGAAATACGACGCACATTGTGAACTTCGGAGTTGTCATCTTGTTCAAAAGTCTGCATAGAATGGAAAGAATTTCATACGTACTCCTCTGTTCAGAGATCAGGGCGACTTTTGATTGGCCAGACAGATCTTGTTTGAATTTGGCTTAATGCCTTATTTGGCTAAAACGGACCACCTGTTTCGTAGCATCCTGCGCTGCTTGTAAACATAATTGTGGATCGCTTTGTGGAGTTAGTTGACTTTAGATATAGAGTGTCGCAGTCCCTCCCCCTTTCAGAACAACGAGTGGCCCAGGAAATGAATCCCAATGCATTTTTCCCATAGGCATTTGAAAACGTATTTATTTAAAGACCTTTTAAGCGTCGTACGAAGCCAACTCTTGTCGTGACAAATCATGACAACAAACAAAAAAATTCGAAAGTAGAAAAGAACGGCAGGTTACAACACTTTTTTTGTTGTTTTTCTTCTTTGTAATTATTTGTTTGGCCCGAATTTTTTTGTTTGTTGTCATGATTTGTCACGACAAGAGTTGGCTTCGTACGACGCTTAAAAGGTCTTTAAATAAATAAGTTTTGAAATGCCTATGGAAAAAATGCATTGGGATTCATTTCCTGGGCCACTCGTTGTTCTGAAAGGGGGAGGGACTGCGACGCTCTATAGGCCCCTACAGTAAGACCTGTCATCCTGCATATCTTCACTTCAGCTACAGTGAAGGGTCTTCTTATGTAATTGCTAAAATCAAAATATTAGAATATATTACGAGACCACTAAAACAATGATATTTTTTTTAAACGATAAATGTCGACCATCTGTCAACTATACTAATGTATGCAGTCAATATTTGGTCTGGGCTACTTTAGAACACATTATTTCATCAATGGGGCGTGGCATGGAGGTGATCAGCCTTTGTTCACTGTTGAGGTGTTGTGGAAGCCCAGGTTTGCTTTGACAGCAGCCGTAAGTTAAGTTGTATTGTTGAATCTACTGTCTGTGGGGTTTAGGTCAGGCCAGTTGGCTGGTCGGTTAAGCACAGTAATACCATGGTCTGTACACCAGTTACTAGTAGTTTTGGCACTATGGCACAATGATGATGTAATAACATAACTTATATTATTACATCATTATCACTTCATTGACAAATAGATTATTTTAAGACAAATTACAAAAGAAAAGTAAAAACACCCAGAGTGACCGGCACCAAGTGAACAATAAAATGGGGGCATGGTTATAAGCACAACCCGTGTAGGAATTAGTATGTAGCGTCTCCTCATGCCGAACAAAAATTGTGACAATTACATTCACTTCTGTTGCCTCTGCGACACTGAACGATGCTGCACGTGACGTTAAGGTTCACATAACTTTCCACCAGTTGAAACTAAACAAAGGTTAGTCTAACCACACCGGAGTGGAGCTTTTCATCAGATGCAAACTGCATCAAGAGAAAGAGAAAGTATTTATAGACACAGAGAGTTTGAGGTTGTTGTTTTTTTCTTCACCATGCTGTATGCAGCATGCTGTATCTGTAAGACACAGTCACATAGCCAGATACTGTCATGTAACCATGCTCCACTCATGCGGTAATTCATCATGGGCATCCTCCCTCACATGTAGGACCAAGAAGAGAACTAAAACATTTTAGCAACAGCTTTAGGTCTTGTCCGTGTGGTGGTTACACAAACACTGATCTCTCAAGACAGATTAAGAATGTTTTATTTCATGTGTGTGTGTGTGTGTGTGTGTGTGTGTGTGTGTGTGTGTGTGTACTTTTTTTTTTTTCCTACTGAATGGGTTCCCAGATTGTGTTGGCACAAGAAAGGCAACACATGGGCAAACGATATTGATCAGTTTTTATTGTATACATGAAACAGTTGATATACATGAAAATAGAGTAATATAGATATACTGTGATGTTTTTTTATTATAAGAGAAGGCAAAGGAGAGGTGGAGCATAATGAAAACATGACTATACATACAGGAGTATAGTTCAACCTGCGGTTTATCGTCAACAGGGTAAGCTGTGAAAGTGTTTGAGGAAATGAGGTGTTAACACCTCACTGGCAGGAAAGGAGTACACATGGCTCTGTGTTAGTGAACAATGAGGGCCCAACTGCATGCACAAACTATTGTTATTCTGCAGCTAAAACAAGATGGCCGTGGATTTCTCCACACCGCCGTCACTCCTTCTGAAGGTGCCTGACAGCAGAATAGGTTTCTCTAGAAGCTAAACTCACGGCTGCATAGACATCATCGCCATTCTGACGCTGTAAGGGGCGAAACAGAGATTTTTATACACAAATCACACTTGTGTGAAGTGAGCGACGCTCTTATAACCATATATCATCATACATCACATTCCGTACTCGGCCTATCAAAGTCATCGATTCCGTGATTGAGAACAAAAAGATATCTCATACAGACACACATGCACATAAAGCTGTGCTAGCACAACTTATAAGGAGCTTGTAACAAACATTAATTATAATTACAGACCGGCCGGCCTGGGCCGTAATAAACGCGTATTAACAGTTAATCAGTCCCTTAAAGTCCATATTAGATTAAGATAGACTATGGTTAAGCGTTGCCTCAGACTATACGTTTATTATGCGCTTAAAATAAACTTGTTAACATTTAATAGACTGCTTAAGAACATTAATACAAGTCATCACGATACGTTGTGAGCTTGTACAGCAGGTCTGCTATTTTAATTTTTGGAAACTTTTGAAAAACTAGAGGTTCGACCTGGAGAATATGGCTTCCAATTTGTGATATGAAGGTAGGCAGAAAATAAATGTAATTACCTGAGAGGAAGATAGGTCTGTATTCCCTGTAAATTGAGATAATAAATGAATGATAATGAATCAACATATTCATTTTAGTTTTCACCACAAAAGCTGTGCAGGTTGTAATACTGATATGTATGAATGTGATAGCTGGACTATTACCGGTATATACATTACTATACAAATAAATACAGTATGTTTGACAATCATTGATTCATTCTACCCTCGACCAAAACAGTTTGGCCCCCCAGTTTTGGAGATATGGCTTTTAGAGTAATGTCTTGCAGAAAACAGCGAGTTGAGAAAACAGGCTTGAAAGGTTCACTTCTGTGGTCTCTAACATTACACCTAGCTACATGTTTAAGCATTTATTTCATATTTACATGATGATTTCAGCTCTGATATTTATTTCAGACATACTCTATAGTAGCCTATGTGAAGAGTCGACCTGTGCTATTATCTAGTTTTGGATAATATATGAATAAATTCAGTTTTTCTCCTCTGGTGAAAAGCTGGAGGTTGCACGATGGCAGGCTCTCAGTCAAATCTGGTCACAAATGATCAATTATGTATCATCATGGCAATTATTTCATTGAAATCACATTTAGTTTGTGGGTTGTGTCTGTTTCTTTCACCTCCCTCCTGCTGTGAGTGACTGACAGAGTGTCTTGTTGTCCCAGTCTAGTCTTCTTTGTCTTCTATGTTTTTCTATTTCATCTTTCTTCTGGCGTAATACTGTAAGTGGATTGGGGGCGCACTACAAATACCGAACCTATGAACCTACAAAGTAGCGTCATTTATTTGTCTTCATTGAAATAATATAATAATCAATGGGAGGCATTAGCAATTAAGTGTTTGCCTACTATTGTAAAATTAATGATGGATTGATTTGTTGGATACATTCAGTCATAGATGCAGTCTGTTGCTCTCCCCAGGTTGGCAGAGGGAGTGTAGCGCCCAGGATTACATTACAGTAGATAATTGACACTGGGTGAAAAATAAAGAATAAAAAAAAATCTGCAAGCTCACAAGTTTTAATAAGTATGTAGGGCTTAAGTGTTTAAGAGAAGAGGTCAAAAAAGGTCACACTCTACAAGTGTTGAATACCTTTGCTGCATGACTTGCAAAGAGCCCATGCAAGTAGAAGTGTGGACAACCCAAGAAGTACATTTGAAATCCCAAGAAGTACATTTGAAATCACCAACACAGTGATGGTTGGATCTCCATGTACTGAAATGAAGGCAGAATAATTATTAGTTCACATTCACCACTTCAGATGAAAACAAGAAACATTGTTTTCACAGTAACACTCCGTGTGAAAGGCATGGTATTTTGGTAACCCATAGAAACATTAGCTTAGTCTTAGTGTAATTACATATTTTCCCTCCATCTAAATGCTATACCATGTATCATACATGTGCAATTTGGAATTACGTTTAATATCCAGCGTTGTTCCATTTCCAAAGTACATTTCCCCACAAAGGGTCACACCACAAATGTAAGCTCCATCATCTGCAACAGTGACGTTCCTCTTGGTGAGCTCGTAGACACAGCTCTGTGTAGACCTCCCAGGTTCAGGAGCCTTCTTGCAGACTCCAGTCTTATCATGAGTGTAAACGACTCCAGGTCGAGATTCTCTGGAGCTTCTGAACCAGTAGACGCTGTGTTCTCCATCACAGGTCTCAGTGTGGACGGTACAGTTCAGAGTCACAGAGTCTCCTACCTCGACCGACTCAGACACGGGCTGATGGATGACAGGTCGAACGTTGGACCCCGAACCTTTTACACTGAGAATTGCCCCGTCTGAAAATCTGCTAGGCTCGTAGAAACGGATGTCCAAACAGTAGTATGCACCGGAGTCTGAAGCAAGTAAAAATGAGATCTGCAAATTATGATTTGTGCCCCTTTGCAGTGAGAAGTGCAGATTGTCCTTGAATTCATCATGTAGAAATGATGTTTTTGTTAGCGTATAGAAGCTAGACACAAGCTGTGGTTTCTGTCCCAGTGTTTGCTTGTACCAACTAAGGATTGCATCTGTTCCATCATAGGAGCAGTGCAAAGTTATATTTCCTCCAATGTTAGCTGATATAAATCCACTATCTTGATGGAGGGCTGGGGCTTGTTTCAAATGAACAGCTGTAAAAAAAAAAAAAAAAGTTATGATACTAGTATACATGAAAAGGCATTATTCAGAGCTGTAGTATACTGTATAATCAATGGCAATTCAGTTTGAAACACAAAATGGTAGCAAAAAAGGCCCAACTCACCCATTTCCCCAAAGAACAGAAATACGACGCACAGTGTGAACTTCGGAGTTGTCATCTTGTTCAAAAGTCTGCATAGAATGGAAAGAATTTCATACACACTCCTCTGTTCAGAGATCAGGGCGACTTTTGATTGGCCAGACAGATCTTGTTTGAATTTGGCTTAATGCCTTATTTGGCTAAAACGGACCACCTGTTTCGTAGCATCCTGCGCTGCTTGTAAATATAATTGTGAAAGTATCGCTTTGTGGAGTTAGTTGACTTTAGATATAGGCCCCTACAGTAAGACCTGTCATCCTGCATATCTTCACTTCAGCTACAGTGAAGGGTCTTCTTATAATTGCTTTCTTTCCCCTTAAAAAAAATAAATAAAAAATAAAATTATTAGAATATATTACGAGACCACTAAAACAATGATTTTTTTTAAACGATAAATGTCGACCATCTGTCAACTATACTAATGTATGCAGTCAATACTTGGTCTGGGCTACTTTAGAACACATTATTTCATCAATGGGGCGTGGCATGGAGGTGATCAGCCTTTGTTCACTGTTGAGGTGTTATGGAAGCCCAGGTTTGCTTTGATAACAGCCGTAAGTTAAGTTGTATTGTTGAATCTACTGTCTGTGGGGTTTAGGTCAGGCCAGTTGGCTGGTCGGTTAAGCACAGTAATACCATGGTCGGTTCACCAGTTACTAGTAGTTTTAGCACTGTGGCACAATGATGATGTAATAACATAACTTCTGTTATTACATCATTATCATTGCATTGACAATTTCTTTTTTATGACAAATTAATTAAAAAATAACAGTGACCGGCAGCAAGTGAACAATAAAATGGGGGTATGGTTATAAGCACAACCCCTGTAGGGATTAGTATGTATAGCGTCTCCTCATGCCGAACAAAAAATGTGAAAATTACATTTACTTCTATTGCCTACTGCCACACTGTACGATGCTGCACGATGCTGTACGTGGCGTTGAGGTAGCAGTCAGTCAGACCAGTCTTCCTGTCCTCGCTTCACATAACTTTCCACCAGTGGAAACTAAACAACGGTTAGTCTAACCACACCGGAGTGGAGCTTTTCATCAGATGAGACTCGGTTGAATTTGAAAGGTGCAAACTGCATCAAGAGAAAGTATTTATAGACTCAGAGGTTGTTGTTTTTTTCTTCACCATGCTGTAGGTATCTGTAAGATTGGTTTCAGTCACATGGCCAGATACTGACATGTAACCATGCTCCACTCATGTATGTACTGTACTATTAGGCATCAATTCCCTTTGTTCTCACTTTACTTTGTGTGGCTCATCAGGGCTGAGATTCTGACACCAGTACGGCAGAATCAGAGGCTGTAGAACGTTTTGGCTTTTTGTGTATATTATCTAAAAGATCACACCCGTCTGAACCGAGTGCTGCAACTCCCCCCCCCAGGCATCACATGGGCGATATTGATCAGTTTTTATTGTATACATGAAACAGTTGAGAAAATAGAGTAATAGATATACTGTGATGTTTTTTTTATTATTATAGGAGAAGGCAAAGCAGAGGTGGAGGATACTGAAAACATGACTACATACGGGAGTAGTTCAACCTGCGGTTTATCGTCAACAGGGTAAGCTGTGAAAGTGTTTGAGGAAATGAGGTGTTAACACGTCACTGGCAGGAAAGGAGTACACATGGCTCTGTGTTAGTGATCAATGAGGGCTCAACTGCATGCACAAACTATTGTTGTTCTGCAGCTAAAACAAGATGGCCGTGGATTTCTCCACACCGCCGTCACTCCTTCTGAAGGTACCTGACATCAGAATAGGTTACGGTGTCACTGTTGGACTTCACTCTGTCCATCCTGGTGGAGGCACGGCCTCTAGAAGTGAAACTCACGGCTGCATAGTTGACATCATCGCCATTCTGACGCTGTATAAGGGGCGAAACAGAGATGTATACACAAATCACACTTGTGTGAAGTGAGCGGCGCTCTTATCACCATACATCACATTCCGTACTCGGCCTAGCAAATTCATCGATTCCGTGATCATACAGACACACATACACATAAAGCTGTGCTAGCGCCACTCAAAAAACTGTGTCGGAGCAAGAAAAATAACAGGTCCTCAGTATAGTCAATTCAGACAGATCAAACCACACAAGTAAAATAACTGTTAGTGTTGGTGTAACCTATACGTAAAATATGTTTTACCTATACATGTTGATATGATAATACGCCTGAATTAATTCATGAGGACCTTGTAATAAACATTAATTCTTAATTTTATTTATCTTTTAATTAAGTCCCGGCCGGCCTTGTAAAAGGTTTGAACATTTTTGGAAACTTTAGAAAAACTAGAGGTTCGACCTGGATAGGTAACCGGAGAACGGGACGGTTTTCTAGCTCACCGCGGTTTAGTGCGTTTTTTGTTTTACGATCACCTTTATTCCTGCACCATAGTTGTTTAGAGTTTACACTAGATGAAGTAGGAATGCTAAAGTTTAAACACCAAAGTACCGAAACAATGTAATTCATTAGTAAACAATAATATCGTGAAATGGTAGGCCTTACTTATCATTGGTCTTCACATACTCACCTTTTTATCATTATCTAGCTGACCATTTAATTTCACAAAATAATTTGATCACTTTGGAAATGAACTATAAGAGCTGTGGGTTTGACATACTATACAGACAGCATGTTAACATAACGATGAAGACATTGAACTTGAAATATCGCAGCGGCGAGTTGGTAAACCGGCGAGTGACTTCCAATTTGTGATATGAAGGTATAGGCCCAAAATAAATCTAATTACCTGAGAGGAAGACAGGTCTGCATTCCCTGTAAATTGAGGTAAAGAATGTCAACATATTCATTTTAGTTTTCACCACAAAAGCTGCATGTGCAGGTTGTAATACTGATGCTGTGATAGCTAGACTATTAGACCTACTATACAAATACAGTATGTATGTTTGACAATCATTGATTCATTCTACGCTCGACCAGAACAGCAGTAGTAAAGATACAGAATATGTACTGTCAAATATTCATACTTTGTATATACTGTACAAATATATGCATTATGTAAATATGATCAATTATGTATCATCATGGCAATTATTTCATTCAAATCACATTTATTTTGTGGGTTGTGTCTGTTTCTTTCACCTCCCTCCTGCTGTGACTGACTGACAAGTGTTTCTTGTTGTCCCAGTCTAGTCTTCTTTGTCTTCTATGTTTTTCTATTTCATCTTTCTTCTGGCGTAATACTGTAAGTGGATTGGGGGCGCACTACAAATACCGAACCTACGAAGTAGCGTCATTTAGTTATTAGCAATTAAGTGTTTGCCTACTATTGTAAAATTAATGATTTGATTGATTCGTTGGATACATTCAGTCATAGATGCAGTCTGTTGCTCTCCCCAGGTTGGCAGAGCGAGTGTAGCGCCAAGGATTACATTACAGTAGATAATTGACACTGGGTGAAAAATAAAGAATAAAAAAAAAACATCTGCAAGCTCACAAGTATGTAGAAAGTGTTTAAGAGAAGAGGTCAAAAAAGGTCACACTCTAAATTAATTAACAAGCGTTCATACCTTTTCTGCATGACTTGCAAAGAGCCCTGCATGCAAGTAGAAGTGTGGACATCCCAAGAAGTACATTTGAAATCACCAACACAGTGATGGTTGGATCTCCATGTACTGAAATGAAGGCAGAATAATTATTAGTTCACATTCACCACTTCAGATGAAAAGAAGAAACATTGTTTTCACAGTAACACTCCGTGTGAAAGGCATGGTAATTTGGTAACCCATAGAAACATTAGCTTAGTCTTAGTGTAATTACATATTTTCCCTCCATCTAAATGCTATACCATGTATCATACACGTGCAATTTGGAATTACGTTTAATATCAAGCGTTGTTCCATTTCCAAAGTACATTTCCCCACAAAGGGTCACACCACAAATGTAAGCTCCATCATCTGCAACAGTGACGTTCCTCTTGGTGAGCTCGTAGACACAGCTCTGTGTAGACCTCCCAGGTTCAGGAGCCTTCTTGCAGACTCCAGTCTTATCATGCGTGTAAAGGACTCCAGGTTGAGATTCTCTGGAGCTTCTGAACCAGTAGACGCTGTGTTCTCCATCACAGGTCTCAGTGTGGACGGTACAGTTCAGAGTCACAGAGTCTCCCACCTCGACCGACTCAGACACGGGCTGATGGATGACAGGTCGAACGTTGGACCCCGAACCTTTTACACTGAGAATTGCCCCGTCTGAAAATCTGCTAGGCCCATAGGAACGGATGTCCAAACAGTAGTATGCACCAGAGTCTGAAGGAAGTAAAAATAAGATCTGCAAATGATTTGTGCCCTTTTGCAGTGAGAAGCGCAGATTGTCCTTGAATTCATCATGTAGATATGATGTTTGCATTAGCGGATAGAAGGTAGACACAAGCTGTGGTTTCTGTCCCAGTGTTTGCTTGTACCAACTAAAGACTTTTTGTTGATCTGTACTATTCCCATAGGAGCAGTGCAAAGTTATATTGTCTCTAATGTTAGCTGATATAAATCCACTATCTTGATGGAGGGCTGAGGCTTGTTTCAAATGAACAGCTGTAAAAATAAATTAAAAAAGAGTTATGATACTATAGTATACATGAAAAGGCATTATTCAGAGCTGTATAATCAATGGCAATTCAGTTTGAAACACAAAATAGTTGCGAAAAAGGCCCAACTCACCCATTTCCCCAAAGAACAGAAATACCACGCACAGTGTGAACTTCGGAGTTGTCATCTTGTTCAAAACTCTGCATAGAATGGAAAGAATTTCATACATACTCCTCTGTTCAGAGATCATGGTGACTTTTGATTGGCCAGACAGATCTTGTTTGAATTTTGGTTGATGCCTTATTTGGCTAAAACGGACCACCTGTTTTGTTTCGTCGCCTCCTGCGCTGCACGTAAAGGATTCTGGATTCCGTTCTACTTTTTTTATACGCTTGCGTTGTTGCGCCCCTCTTCAACAGACCTGGAGGAGACCTGTGTTGATCCAGCCAACAACGCCTGCGTTCCTCGCTTCACATTTGCAAGGCCCTTAACACTGTAGAAGAAGTATTTCATGGAGAAAATCCACATGAACAAATCCATGTGCTATTCTGTAGACCTTAGACTGTACAGTTTGTGTATTATGAACATTACCAATCTTTTACAACGCTATATTCCAGAGAACTAATCTACACTATAACAAAGGGTGACAACGAATGATCTCTTGTGGATGATTTTGCTGGATATTATCGTACGGCATACTATAGCGCGCCGTTTTTCATCATTTTTGAGGATTTGAAAAAAATGACGAAATGACAAAAACGATGGGTTATAGCCGATGTTTTTGAAATTTTGAAAAAAAAACGTTAGCCTCGTTTCTCATCATTTTGGACCATGGGCTATAGCCCATATCGTACGGCATACTATAGTGCGCCGTTTTTCATCATTTTTGAGGATTTGAAAAAAATGACGAAATGACAAAAACGATGGGTTATAGCCCATGTTTTTGAAATTTTGAAAAAAAAAAGTTAGCCTCGTTTCTCATCATTTTGGACCATGGGCTATAGCCCATATCGTACGGCATACTATAGCGCGCCGTTTTTCATCATTTTTGAGGATTTGAAAAAAATGACGAAATGACAAAAACGATGGGTTATAGCCGATGTTTTTGAAATTTTGAAAAAAAAAAGTTAGCCTCGTTTCTCATCATTTTGGACCATGGGCTATAGCCCATATCGTACGGCATACTATAGCGCGCCGTTTTTCATCATTTTTGAGGATTTGAAAAAAATGACAAAATGACAAAAACGATGGGTTATAGCCCATGTTTTTTGAAATTTTGAAAAAAAAAGTTAGCCTCGTTTCTCATCATTTTGGACCATGGGCTATAGCCCATATCGTACGGCATACTATAGCGCGCCGTTTTTCATCATTTTTGAGGATTTGAAAAAAATGACAAAATGACAAAAACGATGGGTTATAGCCCATGTTTTTGAAATTTTGGGAAAAAAAGTTAGCCTCGTTTCTCATCATTTTGGACCATGGGCTATAGCCCATGTCGTACGGCATACTATAGCGCGCCGTTTTTCATCATTTTTGAGGATTTGAAAAAAATGACGAAATGACAAAAACGATGGGTTATAGCCCATGTTTTTGAAATTTTGAAAAAAACAGTTAGCCTCGTTTCTCATCATTTTGGACCATGGGCTATAGCCCATGTCGTACGGCATACTATAGCGCGCCGTTTTTCATCATTTTTGAGGATTTGAAAAAAATGACGAAATGACAAAAACGATGGGTTATAGCCCATGTTTTTGAAATTTTGAAAAAAAAAGTTAGCCTCGTTTCTCATCATTTTGGACCATGGGCTATAGCCCATATCGTACGGCATACTATATCGCGCCGTTTTTCATCATTTTTGAGGATTTGAAAAAAATGACAAAATGACAAAAACGATGGGTTATAGCCCATGTTTTTGAAATTTTGGAAAAAAAAGTTAGCCTCGTTTCTCATCATTTTGGACCATGGGCTATAGCCCATGTCGTACGGCATACTATAGCGCGCCGTTTTTCATCATTTTTGAGGATTTGAAAAAAATGACGAAATGACAAAAACGATGGGTTATAGGTAGCCCATGTTTTTGAAATTTTGAAAAAAACAGTTAGCCTCGTTTCTCATCATTTTGGACCATGGGCTATAGCCCATATCGTACGGCATACTATAGCGCGCCGTTTTTCATCATTTTTGAGGATTTGAAAAAAATGACGAAATGACAAAAACGATGGGTTATAGCCCATGTTTTTGAAATTTTGAAAAAAAAAGTTAGCCTCGTTTCTCATCATTTTGGACCATGGGCTATAGCCCATATCGTACGGCATACTATAGCGCGCCGTTTTTAATCATTTTTGAGGATTTGAAAAAAATGACGAAATGACAAAAATGATGGGTTATAGCCCATGTTTTTGAAATTTTGAAAAAAAAAGTTAGCCTCGTTTCTCATCATTTTGGACCATGGGCTATAGCCTATATCGTACGGCATACTATAGTGCGCCGTTTTTCATCATTTTTGATGATTGACAAAAATGAAAAAATAAAAAAACGATGGGTTATATCCTATGTTTTTTTAAATTTTGAAAAAAAAAGTTAGCCTCGTTTCTCATCATTTTGGACCATGGGCTATAGCCCATGTCGTACGGCATACTATAGCGCGCCGTTTTTCATCATTTTTGAGGATTTGAAAAAAATGACGAAATGACAAAAACGATGGGTTATAGGTAGCCCATGTTTTTGAAATTTTGAAAAAAACAGTTAGCCTCGTTTCTCATCATTTTGGACCATGGGCTATAGCCCATATCGTACGGCATACTATAGCGCGCCGTTTTTCATCATTTTTGAGGATTTAAAAAAAATGACGAAATGACAAAAACGATGGGTTATAGCCCATGTTTTTGAAATTTTGAAAAAAAAAGTTAGCCTATTTTCTCATCATTTTGGACCATGGGCTATAGCCCATATCGTACGGCATACTATAGCGCGCCGTTTTTCATCATTTTTGAGGATTTGAAAAAAATGACGAAATGACAAAAACGATGGGTTATAGCCCATGTTTTTGAAATTTTGAAAAAAACAGTTAGCCTCGTTTCTCATCATTTTGGACCATGGGCTATAGCCCATATCGTACGGCATACTATAGCGCGCCGTTTTTCATCATTTTTGAGGATTTGAAAAAAATGACGAAATGACAAAAACGATGGGTTATAGCCCATGTTTTTGAAATTTTGAAAAAAAAAGTTAGCCTCGTTTCTCATAATTTTGGACCATGGGCTATAGCCCATATCGTACGGCATACTATAGCGCGCCGTTTTTCATAATTTTTGAGGATTTGAAAAAAATGATGAAATGACAAAAACGATGGGTTATAGCCCATGTTTTTGAAATTTTGGAAAAAAAAGTTAGCCTCGTTTCTCATCATTTTGGACCATGGGCTATAGCCCATATCGTACGGCATACTATAGCGCGCCGTTTTTCATCATTTTTGAGGATTTGAAAAAAATGGCGAAATGACAAAAATGATGGGTTATAGCCCATGTTTTTGAAATTTTGAAAAAAAAAGTTAGCCTCGTTTCTCATCATTTTGGACCATGGGCTATAGCCCATATCGTACGGCATACTATAGTGCGCCGTTTTTCATCATTTTTGAGGATTTGAAAAAAATGACAAAATGACAAAAACGATGGGTTATAGCCCATGTTTTTGAAATTTTGAAAAAAGAAGTTAGCCTCGTTTTTCATCATTTTGGACCATGGGCTATAGCCCATGTCGTACGGCATACTATAGCGCGCCGTTTTTCATCATTTTTGAGGATTTGAAAAAAATGACGAAATGACAAAAACGATGGGTTATAGCCCATGTTTTTGAAATTTTGAAAAAAAACAGTTAGCCTCGTTTCTCATCATTTTGGACCATGGGCTATAGCCCATGTCGTACGGCATACTATAGCGCGCCGTTTTTCATCATTTTTGAGGATTTGAAAAAAATGACGAAATGACAAAAACGATGGGTTATAGCCCATGTTTTTGAAATTTTGAAAAAAAAAGTTAGCCTCGTTTCTCATCATTTTGGACCATGGGCTATAGCCCATATCGTACGGCATACTATAGCGCGCCGTTTTTCATCATTTTTGAGGATTTGAAAAAAATGACGAAATGACAAAAACGATGGGTTATAGCCCATGTTTTTGAAATTTTGGAAAAAACAGTTAGCCTCGTTTCTCATCATTTTGGACCATGGGCTATAGCCCATGTCGTACGGCATACTATAGCGCGCCGTTTTTAATCATTTTTGAGGATTTGAAAAAAATGACGAAATGACGAAATGACAAAAACGATGGGTTATAGCCCATGTTTTTGAAATTTTGAAAAAAAAAGTTAGCCTCGTTTCTCATCATTTTGGACCACGGGCTATAGCCCATATCGTACGGCATACTATAGCGCGCCGTTTTTCATCATTTTTGAGGATTTGAAAAAAATGACGAAATGACAAAAACGATGGGTTATAGCCCATGTTTTTGAAATTTTGGAAAAAAAAGTTAGCCTCGTTTCTCATCATTTTGGACCATGGGCTATAGCCCATACCGTACGGCATACTATAGCGCGCCGTTTTTCATCATTTTTGAGGATTTGAAAAAAATGACGAAATGACAAAAACGATGGGTTATAGCCCATGTTTTTGAAATTTTGAAAAAAAAAGTTAGCCTCGTTTCTCATCATTTTGTACCATGGGCTATAGCCCATATCGTACGGCATACTATAGCGCGCCGTTTTTCATCATTTTTGAGGATTTGAAAAAAATGACAAAATGACAAAAACGATGGGTTATAGCCGATGTTTTTGAAATTTTGGAAAAAAAAGTTAGCCTCGTTTCTCATCATTTTGGACCATGGGCTATAGCCCATGTCGTACGGCATACTATAGCGCGCCGTTTTTCATCATTTTTGAGGATTTGAAAAAAATGACGAAATGACAAAAACGATGGGTTATAGCCCATGTTTTTGAAATTTTGAAAAAAACAGTTAGCCTCGTTTCTCATCATTTTGGACCATGGGCTATAGCCCATGTCGTACGGCATACTATAGCGCGCCGTTTTTCATCATTTTTGAGGATTTGAAAAAAATGACGAAATGACAAAAACGATGGGTTATAGCCCATGTTTTTGAAATTTTGAAAAAAAAAGTTAGCCTCGTTTCTCATCATTTTGGACCATGGGCTATAGCCCATATCGTACGGCATACTATAGCGCGCCGTTTTTCATCATTTTTGAGGATTTGAAAAAAATGACAAAATGACAAAAACGATGGGTTATAGCCCATGTTTTTGAAATTTTGGAAAAAAAAGTTAGCCTCGTTTCTCATAATTTTGGACCATGGGCTATAGCCCATATCGTACGGCATACTATAGCGCGCCGTTTTTCATAATTTTTGAGGATTTGAAAAAAATGACGAAATGACAAAAACGATGGGTTATAGCCCATGTTTTTGAAATTTTGAAAAAAAAAGTTAGCCTCGTTTCTCATCATTTTGGACCATGGGCTATAGCCCATATCGTACGGCATACTATAGCGCGCCGTTTTTCATCATTTTTGAGGATTTGAAAAAAATGACGAAATGACAAAAATGATGGGTTATAGCCCATGTTTTTGAAATTTTGAAAAAAAAAGTTAGCCTCGTTTCTCATCATTTTGGACCATGGGCTATAGCCCATATCGTACGGCATACTATAGTGCGCCGTTTTTCATCATTTTTGAGGATTTGAAAAAAATGACAAAATGACAAAAACGATGGGTTATAGCCCATGTTTTTGAAATTTTGAAAAAAAAGTTAGCCTCGTTTTTCATCATTTTGGACCATGGGCTATAGCCCATGTCGTACGGCATACTATAGCGCGCCGTTTTTCATCATTTTTGAGGATTTGAAAAAAATGACGAAATGACAAAAACGATGGGTTATAGCCCATGTTTTTGAGATTTTGAAAAAAAACAGTTAGCCTCGTTTCTCATCATTTTGGACCATGGGCTATAGCCCATGTCGTACGGCATACTATAGCGTGCCGTTTTTAATCATTTTTGAGGATTTGAAAAAAATGACGAAATGACGAAATGACAAAAACGATGGGTTATAGCCCATGTTTTTGAAATTTTGAAAAAAAAAGTTAGCCTCGTTTCTCATCATTTTGGACCATGGGCTATAGCCCATATCGTACGGCATACTATAGCGCGCCGTTTTTCATCATTTTTGAGGATTTGAAAAAAATGACGAAATGACAAAAACGATGGGTTATAGCCCATGTTTTTGAAATTTTGGAAAAAAAAGTTAGCCTCGTTTCTCATCATTTTGGACCATGGGCTATAGCCCATATCGTACGGCATACTATAGCGCGCCGTTTTTCATAATTTTTGAGGATTTGAAAAAAATGACGAAATGACAAAAACGATGGGTTATAGCCCATGTTTTTGAAATTTTGAAAAAAAAAGTTAGCCTCGTTTCTCATCATTTTGGACCATGGGCTATAGCCCATATCGTACGGCATACTATAGCGCGCCGTTTTTCATCATTTTTGAGGATTTGAAAAAAATGACAAAATGACAAAAACGATGGGTTATAGCCCATGTTTTTGAAATTTTGAAAAAAAAAGTTAGCCTCGTTTCTCATCATTTTGGACCATGGGCTATAGCCCATATCGTACGGCATACTATAGCGCGCCGTTTTTCATCATTTTTGAGGATTTGAAAAAAATGACGAAATGACAAAAACGATGGGTTATAGCCCATGTTTTTGAAATTTTGAAAAAAAAAGTTAGCCTCGTTTCTCATCATTTTGGACCATGGGCTATAGCCCATATCGTACGGCATACTATAGCGCGCCGTTTTTCATCATTTTTGAGGATTTAAAAAAAATGACGAAATGACAAAAACGATGGGTTATAGCCCATGTTTTTGAAATTTTGAAAAAAAAAGTTAGCCTCGTTTCTCATCATTTTGGACCATGGGCTATAGCCCATATCGTACGGCATAATATAGCGCGCCGTTTTTCATCATTTTTGAGGATTTGAAAAAAAGTTACGAAATGACAAAAACGATGGGTTATAGCCCATGTTTTTGAAATTTTGAAAAAAAAAGTTAGCCTCGTTTCTCATCATTTTGGACAATGGGCTATAGCCCATATCGTACGGCATACTATAGCGCGCCGTTTTTCATAATTTTTGAGGATTTGAAAAAAATGACGAAATGACAAAAACGATGGGTTATAGCCCATGTTTTTGAAATTTTGAAAAAAAAAGTTAGCCTCGTTTCTCATCATTTTGGACCATGGGCTATAGCCCATATCGTACGGCATACTATAGCGCGCAGTTTTTCATCATTTTTGAGGATTTGAAAAAAATGACGAAATGACAAAAACGATGGGTTATAGCCCATGTTTTTGAAATTTTGAAAAAAAAAGTTAGCCTCGTTTCTCATCATTTTGGACCATGGGCAATAGCCCATATCGTACGGCATACTATAGCGCGCCGTTTTTCATCATTTTTGAGGATTTGAAAAAAATGACGAAATGACAAAAACGATGGGTTATAGCCCATGTTTTTGAAATTTTGAAAAAAAAAGTTAGCCTCGTTTCTCATCATTTTGGACCATGGGCTATAGCCCATATCGTACGGCATACTATAGCGCGCCGTTTTTCATCATTTTTGAGGATTTGAAAAAAATGACGAAATGACAAAAACGATGGGTTATAGCCCATGTTTTTGAAATTTTGAAAAAAAAAGTTAGCCTCGTTTCTCATCATTTTGGACCATGGGCTATAGCCCATATCGTACGGCATACTATAGCGCGCCGTTTTTCATCATTTTTGAGGATTTGAAAAAAATGACGAAATGACAAAAACGATGGGTTATAGCCCATGTTTTTGAAATTTTGAAAAAAAAAGTTAGCCTCGTTTCTCATCATTTTGGACCATGGGCTATAGCCCATATCGTACGGCATACTATAGCGCGCCGTTTTTCATCATTTTTGAGGATTTGAAAAAAATGACGAAATGACAAAAATGATGGGTTATAGCCCATGTTTTTGAAATTTTTAAAAAAAAAGTTAGCCTCGTTTCTCATCATTTTGGACCATGGGCTATAGCCCATATCGTACGGCATACTATAGCGCGCCGTTTTTCAACATTTTTGAGGATTTGAAAAAATGACGAAATGACAAAAACGATGGGTTATAGCCCATGTTTTTGAAATTTTTTGAAAAAAAAAGTTAGCCTCGTTTCTTATCATTTTGGACCATGGGCTATGGCCCATATCGTACGGCATACTATAGCGTGCCGTTTTTCATCATTTTTGAGGATTTGAAAAAAATGACGAAATGACAAAAACGATGGGTTATAGCCCATGTTTTTGAAATTTTGAAAAAAAAAGTTAGCCTCGTTTCTCATCATTTTGGACCATGGGCTATAGCCCATATCGTACGGCATACTATAGCGTGCCGTTTTTCATCATTTTTGAGGATTTGAAAAAAATGACGAAATGACAAAAACGATGGGTTATAGCCCATGTTTTTGAAATTTTGAAAAAAAAAGTTAGCCTCGTTTCTCATCATTTTGGACCATGGGCTATAGCCCATATCGTACGGCATACTATAGCGCGCCGTTTTTCATCATTTTTGAGGATTTGAAAAAACATGACGAAATGACAAAAACGATGGGTTATAGCCCATGTTTTTGAAATTTTGAAAAAAAAAGTTAGCCTCGTTTCTCATCATTTTGGACCATGGGCTATAGCCCATATCGTACGGCATACTATAGCGCGCCGTTTTTCATCATTTTTGAGGATTTGAAAAAAATGACGAAATGACAAAAACGATGGGTTATAGCCCATGTTTTTGAAATTTTGAAAAAAAAAGTTAGCCTCGTTTCTCATCATTTTGGACCATGGGCTATAGCCCATATCGTACGGCATACTATAGCGCGCCGTTTTTCATCATTTTTGAGGATTTGAAAAAAATGACGAAATGACAAAAACGATGGGTTATAGCCCATGTTTTTGAAATTTTGAAAAAAAAAGTTAGCCTCGTTTCTCATCATTTTGGACCATGGGCTATAGCCCATATCGTACGGCATACTATAGCGCGCCGTTTTTCATCATTTTTGAGGATTTGAAAAAATGACGAAATGACAAAAACGATGGGTTATAGCCCATGTTTTTGAAATTTTTTGAAAAAAAAAGTTAGCCTCGTTTCTTATCATTTTGGACCATGGGCTATAGCCCATATCGTACGGCATACTATAGCGCGCCGTTTTTCATCATTTTTGAGGATTTGAAAAAAATGACGAAATGACAAAAACGATGGGTTATAGCCCATGTTTTTGAAATTTTGAAAAAAAAAGTTAGCCTCGTTTCTCATCATTTTGGACCATGGGCTATAGCCCATATCGTACGGCATACTATAGCGCGCCGTTTTTCATCATTTTTGAGGATTTGAAAAAAATGACGAAATGACAAAAAAAATAAGTTATAGCCCATGTTTTTGAAATTTAAAAAAAAAAAGTTAGCCTCGTTTCTCATCATTTTGGACCATGGGCTATAGCCCATATCGTACGGCATACTATAGCGCGCCGTTTTTCATCATTTTTGAGGATTTGAAAAAACATGACGAAATGACAAAAACGATGGGTTATAGCCCATGTTTTTGAAATTTTGAAAAAAAAAGTTAGCCTCGTTTCTCATCATTTTGGACCATGGGCTATAGCCCATATCGTACGGCATACTATAGCGCGCCGTTTTTCATCATTTTTGAGGATTTGAAAAAAATGACGAAATGACAAAAACGATGGGTTATAGCCCATGTTTTTGAAATTTTGAAAAAAAAAGTTAGCCTCGTTTCTCATCATTTTGGACCATGGGCTATAGCCCATATCGTACGGCATACTATAGCGCGCCGTTTTTCATCATTTTTGAGGATTTGAAAAAAAAGACGAAATGACAAAAACGATGGGTTATAGCCCATGTTTTTGAAATTTTGAAAAAAAAAGTTAGCCTCGTTTCTCATCATTTTGGACCATGGGCTATAGCCCATATCGTACGGCATACTATAGCGCGCCGTTTTTCATCATTTTTGAGGATTTGAAAAAAATGACGAAATGACAAAAACGATGGGTTATAGCCCATGTTTTTGAAATTTTGAAAAAAAAAGTTAGCCTCGTTTCTCATCATTTTGGACCATGGGCTATAGCCCATATCGTACGGCATACTATAGCGCGCCGTTTTTCATCATTTTTGAGGATTTGAAAAAAATGACGAAATGACAAAAACGATGGGTTTTAGCCCATGTTTTTGAAATTTTGAAAAAAAAAGTTAGCCTCGTTTCTCATCATTTTGGACCATGGGCTATAGCCCATATCGTACGGCATACTATAGCGCGCCGTTTTTCATCATTTTTGAGGATTTGAAAAAAATGACGAAATGACAAAAACGATGGGTTATAGCCCATGTTTTTGAAATTTTGAAAAAAAAAGTTAGCCTCGTTTCTCATCATTTTGGACCATGGGCTATAGCCCATATCGTACGGCATACTATAGCGCGCCGTTTTTCATCATTTTTGAGGATTTGAAAAAAATGACGAAATGACAAAAACGATGGGTTTTAGCCCATGTTTTTGAAATTTTGAAAAAAAAAGTTAGCCTCGTTTCTCATCATTTTGGACCATGGGCTATAGCCCATATCGTACGGCATACTATAGCGCGCCGTTTTTCATCATTTTTGAGGATTTGAAAAAAAATGACAAAATGACAAAATCGATGGGTTATAGCCCATGTTTTTGAAATTTTGAAAAAAAAAGTTAGCCTCGTTTCTCATCATTTTGGACCATGGGCTATAGCCCATATCGTACGGCATACTATAGCGCGCCGTTTTTCATCATTTTTGAGGATTTGAAAAAACTGACGAAATGACAAAAACGATGGGTTATAGCCCATGTTTTTGAAATTTTGAAAAAAAAAGTTAGCCTCGTTTCTCATCATTTTGGACCATGGGCTATAGCCCATATCGTACGGCATACTATAGCGCGCCGTTTTTCATCATTTTTGAGGATTTGAAAAAAATGACGAAATGACAAAAACGATGGGTTATAGCCCATGTTTTTGAAATTTTGAAAAAAAAAGTTAGCCTCGTTTCTCATCATTTTGGACCATGGGCTATAGCCCATATCGTACGGCATACTATAGCGCGCCGTTTTTCATCATTTTTGAGGATTTGAAAAAAATGACGAAATGACAAAAACGATGGGTTATAGCCCATGTTTTTGAAATTTTGAAAAAAAAAGTTAGCCTCGTTTCTCATCATTTTGGACCATGGGCTATAGCCCATATCGTACGGCATACTATAGCGCGCCGTTTTTCATCATTTTTGAGGATTTGAAAAAATGACGAAATGACAAAAACGATGGGTTATAGCCCATGTTTTTGAAATTTTTTGAAAAAAAAAGTTAGCCTCGTTTCTTATCATTTTGGACCATGGGCTATAGCCCATATCGTACGGCATACTATAGCGCGCCGTTTTTCATCATTTTTGAGGATTTGAAAAAAATGACGAAATGACAAAAACGATGGGTTATAGCCCATGTTTTTGAAATTTTGAAAAAAAAAGTTAGCCTCGTTTCTCATCATTTTGGACCATGGGCTATAGCCCATATCGTACGGCATACTATAGCGCGCCGTTTTTCATCATTTTTGAGGATTTGAAAAAAATGACGAAATGACAAAAACGATGGGTTATAGCCCATGTTTTTGAAATTTTGAAAAAAAAAGTTAGCCTCGTTTCTCATCATTTTGGACCATGGGCTATAGCCCATATCGTACGGCATACTATAGCGCGCCGTTTTTCATCATTTTTGAGGATTTGAAAAAACATGACGAAATGACAAAAACGATGGGTTATAGCCCATGTTTTTGAAATTTTGAAAAAAAAAGTTAGCCTCGTTTCTCATCATTTTGGACCATGGGCTATAGCCCATATCGTACGGCATACTATAGCGCGCCGTTTTTCATCATTTTTGAGGATTTGAAAAAAATGACGAAATGACAAAAACGATGGGTTATAGCCCATGTTTTTGAAATTAAAAAAAAAAAAGTTAGCCTCGTTTCTCATCATTTTGGACCATGGGCTATAGCCCATATCGTACGGCATACTATAGCGCGCCGTTTTTCATCATTTTTGAGGATTTGAAAAAAAAGACGAAATGACAAAAACGATGGGTTATAGCCCATGTTTTTGAAATTTTGAAAAAAAAAGTTAGCCTCGTTTCTCATCATTTTGGACCATGGGCTATAGCCCATATCGTACGGCATACTATAGCGCGCCGTTTTTCATCATTTTTGAGGATTTGAAAAAAATGACGAAATGACAAAAACGATGGGTTATAGCCCATGTTTTTGAAATTTTGAAAAAAAAAGTTAGCCTCGTTTCTCATCATTTTGGACCATGGGCTATAGCCCATATCGTACGGCATACTATAGCGCGCCGTTTTTCATCATTTTTGAGGATTTGAAAAAAATGACGAAATGACAAAAACGATGGGTTATAGCCCATGTTTTTGAAATTTTGAAAAAAAAAGTTAGCCTCGTTTCTCATCATTTTGGACCATGGGCTATAGCCCATATCGTACGGCATACTATAGCGCGCCGTTTTTCATCATTTTTGAGGATTTGAAAAAAAATGACGAAATGACAAAATCGATGGGTTATAGCCCATGTTTTTGAAATTTTGAAAAAAAAAGTTAGCCTCGTTTCTCATCATTTTGGACCATGGGCTATAGCCCATATCGTACGGCATACTATAGCGCGCCGTTTTTCATCATTTTTGAGGATTTGAAAAAACTGACGAAATGACAAAAACGATGGGTTATAGCCCATGTTTTTGAAATTTTGAAAAAAAAAGTTAGCCTCGTTTCTCATCATTTTGGACCATGGGCTATAGCCCATATCGTACGGCATACTATAGCGCGCCGTTTTTCATCATTTTTGAGGATTTGAAAAAAATGACGAAATGACAAAAACGATGGGTTATAGCCCATGTTTTTGAAAAAAAAGGTTAGCCTCGTTTCTCATCATTTTGGACCATGGGCTATAGCCCATATCGTACGGCATACTATAGCGCGCCGTTTTTCATCATTTTTGAGGATTTGAAAAAAATGACGAAATGACAAAAACGATGGGTTATAGCCCATGTTTTTGAAATTTTGAAAAAAAAAGTTAGCCTCGTTTCTCATCATTTTGGACAATGGGCTATAGCCCATATCGTACGGCATACTATAGCGCGCCGTTTTTCATCATTTTTGAGGATTTGAAAAAAATGACGAAATGACAAAAACGATGGGTTATAGCCCATGTTTTTGAAATTAAAAAAAAAAAAGTTAGCCTCGTTTCTCATCATTTTGGACCATGGGCTATAGCCCATATCGTACGGCATACTATAGCGCGCCGTTTTTCATCATTTTTGAGGATTTGAAAAAAATGACGAAATGACAAAAACGATGGGTTATAGCCCATGTTTTTGAAATTAAAAAAAAAAAAGTTAGCCTCGTTTCTCATCATTTTGGACCATGGGCTATAGCCCATATCGTACGGCATACTATAGCGCGCCGTTTTTCATCATTTTTGAGGATTTGAAAAAAAAGACGAAATGACAAAAACGATGGGTTATAGCCCATGTTTTTGAAATTTTGAAAAAAAAAGTTAGCCTCGTTTCTCATCATTTTGGACCATGGGCTATAGCCCATATCGTACGGCATACTATAGCGCGCCGTTTTTCATCATTTTTGAGGATTTGAAAAAAATGACGAAATGACAAAAACGATGGGTTATAGCCCATGTTTTTGAAATTTTGAAAAAAAAAGTTAGCCTCGTTTCTCATCATTTTGGACCATGGGCTATAGCCCATATCGTACGGCATACTATAGCGCGCCGTTTTTCATCATTTTTGAGGATTTGAAAAAAATGACGAAATGACAAAAACGATGGGTTATAGCCCATGTTTTTGAAATTTTGAAAAAAAAAGTTAGCCTCGTTTCTCATCATTTTGGACCATGGGCTATAGCCCATATCGTACGGCATACTATAGCGCGCCGTTTTTCATCATTTTTGAGGATTTGAAAAAAAATGACGAAATGACAAAATCGATGGGTTATAGCCCATGTTTTTGAAATTTTGAAAAAAAAAGTTAGCCTCGTTTCTCATCATTTTGGACCATGGGCTATAGCCCATATCGTACGGCATACTATAGCGCGCCGTTTTTCATCATTTTTGAGGATTTGAAAAAACTGACGAAATGACAAAAACGATGGGTTATAGCCCATGTTTTTGAAATTTTGAAAAAAAAAGTTAGCCTCGTTTCTCATCATTTTGGACCATGGGCTATAGCCCATATCGTACGGCATACTATAGCGCGCCGTTTTTCATCATTTTTGAGGATTTGAAAAAAATGACGAAATGACAAAAACGATGGGTTATAGCCCATGTTTTTGAAAAAAAAGGTTAGCCTCGTTTCTCATCATTTTGGACCATGGGCTATAGCCCATATCGTACGGCATACTATAGCGCGCCGTTTTTCATCATTTTTGAGGATTTGAAAAAAATGACGAAAGGACAAAAACGATGGGTTATAGCCCATGTTTTTGAAATTTTGAAAAAAAAAGTTAGCCTCGTTTCTCATCATTTTGGACAATGGGCTATAGCCCATATCGTACGGCATACTATAGCGCGCCGTTTTTCATAATTTTTGAGGATTTGAAAAAAATGACGAAATGACAAAAACGATGGGTTATAGCCCATGTTTTTGAAATTAAAAAAAAAAAAGTTAGCCTCGTTTCTCATCATTTTGGACCATGGGCTATAGCCCATATCGTACGGCATACTATAGCGCGCAGTTTTTCATCATTTTTGAGGATTTGAAAAAAATTACGAAATGACAAAAACGATGGGTTATAGCCCATGTTTTTGAAATTTTGAAAAAAAAAGTTAGCCTCGTTTCTCATCATTTTGGACCATGGGCTATAGCCCATATCGTACGGCATACTATAGCGCGCCGTTTTTCATCATTTTTGAGGATTTGAAAAAAATGACGAAATGACAAAAACGATGGGTTATAGCCCATGTTTTTGAAATTTTGAAAAAAAAAGTTAGCCTCGTTTCTCATCATTTTGGACCATGGGCTATAGCCCATATCGTACGGCATACTATAGCGCGCCGTTTTTCATCATTTTTGAGGATTTGAAAAAAATGACGAAATGACAAAAACGATGGGTTATAGCCCATGTTTTTGAAATTTTGGAAAAAAAAGTTATCCTCGTTTCTCATCATTTTGGACCATGGGCTATAGCCCATATCGTACGGCATACTATAGCGCGCCGTTTTTCATCATTTTTGAGGATTTGAAAAAAATGACGAAATGACAAAAACGATGGGTTATAGCCCATGTTTTTGAAATTTTGAAAAAAAAAGTTAGCCTCGTTTCTCATCATTTTGGACCATGGGCTATAGCCCATATCGTACGGCATACTATAGCGTGCCGTTTTTCATCATTTTTGAGGATTTGAAAAAAATGACGAAATGACAAAAACGATGGGTTATAGCCCATGTTTTTGAAATTTTGAAAAAAAAAGTTAGCCTCGTTTCTCATCATTTTGGACCATGGGCTATAGCCCATATCGTACGGCATACTATAGCGCGCCGTTTTTCATCATTTTTGAGGATTTGAAAAAAATGACGAAATGACAAAAACGATGGGTTATAGCCCATGTTTTTGAAAAAAAAGGTTAGCCTCGTTTCTCATCATTTTGGACCATGGGCTATAGCCCATATCGTACGGCATACTATAGCGCGCCGTTTTTCATCATTTTTGAGGATTTGAAAAAAATGACGAAATGACAAAAACGATGGGTTATAGCCCATGTTTTTGAAATTTTGAAAAAAAAAGTTAGCCTCGTTTCTCATCATTTTGGACAATGGGCTATAGCCCATATCGTACGGCATACTATAGCGCGCCGTTTTTCATAATTTTTGAGGATTTGAAAAAAATGACGAAATGACAAAAACGATGGGTTATAGCCCATGTTTTTGAAATTAAAAAAAAAAAAGTTAGCCTCGTTTCTCATCATTTTGGACCATGGGCTATAGCCCATATCGTACGGCATACTATAGCGCGCAGTTTTTCATCATTTTTGAGGATTTGAAAAAAATTACGAAATGACAAAAACGATGGGTTATAGCCCATGTTTTTGAAATTTTGAAAAAAAAAGTTAGCCTCGTTTCTCATCATTTTGGACCATGGGCTATAGCCCATATCGTACGGCATACTATAGCGCGCCGTTTTTCATCATTTTTGAGGATTTGAAAAAAATGACGAAATGACAAAAACGATGGGTTATAGCCCATGTTTTTGAAATTTTGAAAAAAAAAGTTAGCCTCGTTTCTCATCATTTTGGACCATGGGCTATAGCCCATATCGTACGGCATACTATAGCGCGCCGTTTTTCATCATTTTTGAGGATTTGAAAAAAATGACGAAATGACAAAAACGATGGGTTATAGCCCATGTTTTTGAAATTTTGGAAAAAAAAGTTATCCTCGTTTCTCATCATTTTGGACCATGGGCTATAGCCCATATCGTACGGCATACTATAGCGCGCCGTTTTTCATCATTTTTGAGGATTTGAAAAAAATGACGAAATGACAAAAACGATGGGTTATAGCCCATGTTTTTTAAATTTTGAAAAAAAAAGTTAGCCTCGTTTCTCATCATTTTGGACCATGGGCTATAGCCCATATCGTACGGCATACTATAGCGCGCCGTTTTTCATCATTTTTGAGGATTTGAAAAAAATGACGAAATGACAAAAACGATGGGTTATAGCCCATGTTTTTGAAATTTTGGAAAAAAAAGTTAGCCTCGTTTCTCATAATTTTGGACCATGGGCTATAGCCCATATCGTACGGCATACTATAGCGCGCCGTTTTTCATCATTTTTGAGGATTTGAAAAAAATGACGAAATGACAAAAACGATGGGTTATAGCCCATGTTTTTGAAATTTTGGAAAAAAAAGTTAGCCTCGTTTCTCATCATTTTGGACCATGGGCTATAGCCCATATCGTACGGCATACTATAGCGCGCCGTTTTTCATCATTTTTGAGGATTTGAAAAAAATGACGAAATGACAAAAACGATGGGTTATAGCCCATGTTTTTTAAATTTTGAAAAAAAAAGTTAGCCTCGTTTCTCATCATTTTGGACCATGGGCTATAGCCCATATCGTACGGCATACTATAGCGCGCCGTTTTTCATCATTTTTGAGGATTTGAAAAAAATGACGAAATGACAAAAACGATGGGTTATAGCCCATGTTTTTGAAATTTTGAAAAAAAAAGTTTGCCTCGTTTCTCATCATTTTGGACCATGGGCTATAGCCCATTATGTTATCAGACAAAAAGGGCTGTTCATGGAAACTATAAAGGTCTTCAATGGCCTATAAGGCCTAGGCCCCGGCCCTAAGCTATCTGTGTGTGAAAGTATACATGATTCTGAAACCACAACGTCCGATGCAATGAAAGAGATACTTGGCAAGAAGATGAAGAAAGATGAAGTCCCCTGGATGAAACATTGGTTTATTTGATGGGAAAATATAGATCTGCAATATTGTGTGTGCCTTCATATTTTATTGTATTTTGTATTTATTGTATATTTTTATTGTATTTTATTGCAGTATACTTATAGATAAATCAACCTCACAAATGTGAAAATGAATCTTTACTTCTGCAACACTGTACGATGATGCCAGATGCCGTACGTGACCTTGAGGTTGCAGTCAGACCAGTCTCCCTGTCCTCGCCTACGTTTCCACCAGTGGGAACTACAACTGTTATTCTAACCACACAGGAGTGGAGTTTTTTCAGATGAGACTTGTTTGAACTTGAAAGGTGCAAACTGCATTAAGATCAAGAGAAAGTATTTATAGACACAGAGAGAGAGTCTGAGGTTGTTTTGTTCTTGACCATGCTGTATGCTCTATCCGTTATGTTCTGACTGACTGCATGAAAAGTCACATAGCCTATAGGCCTATACTGACACGTACAAATGAGCAATACGCTCAGAGTCTCCCGAGAGGAGGGGAGGAAGAGAGACACTCGATAGGACAGATTCATCGGCAACAATGACACACGTAGAAAAAAAACACCTCAATTAATAATAATAATAATAAAACTTTATTTGTATAGCACCTTTCATGACATAAAAGTGCTTTACAGAGCAATGGAGAAAAAAAAGAAAAAGAAAAGCAAGGCAAAGACATTAAAATACAAGCAGTAATGCAATACAGTGAGGACATGAATAACAAAAATAAAAATATCAATATTAAAAGCAATGTTGTAGAAGTGGGTCTTGAGCTGTGCTTTAAAAATGTCTACAGAGGCTGCCTGACGAAGGTACAGTGGGAGCTTGTTCCATGCCGTCGGCCCTTAGAAGCAAAAAGCTGCTTCCCCGTATTTTTTAGTTGCCATTTTTTTTTAGGCAAAGCGAGCAGGCCAGCAGTGGAAGACCTTAGGGGGCGGTTTGGAACATATGTAGGCAGGCAGTCATGTAGGTAGTAAGGTGTGAGACCATTGAGAGGGTGCGAGACCATTGAGAGCGAGACCAATTACTCAAATACACCAGAGTAAGGCCAAGTGTGGAAAAGCTTATAGGACGGATGCATGCACACTGCACAGACAAACAGTCTGGTGAGACGTACAGTAGGCCTATACTGTGTAGAAAGACCCTAGGAAGGAAGCAAACGATATTCCTAGAGACCTCTGAGTGCCGCATGATTTGGGATCGCACTGAAATGGTTGGCACACCACGCCCCCCGAGGCGCTGCTATAGAGTCCAGAGTCCATCTCCAATTTGCTGGCTACATTCCAATATTTCAGGAATGAATCACCTGGCTGAGCCTTAAGTGGCTTATTGGCCCCTTAAAAAACAGACAAATGCTTGGTCCAAGCCTGAAGGGGACTTCTTGGTCCCTTATTGCTGAGGTTCTCAACCACTTGTAGGCCTGCTAGTAGGCTACAACTGGTGTTACTTGAGCCCCCTCTGGTGGTACACAGAGGAGTCGCCCCGAAATAAGACAAAAAAGACAAAAGTTGAATGAAATTAAATGAATTGAATTGAATGAATGATTGATTGATTGAAGAATTTATTAACAGTTTTGGAGGAAACAGGAAATCATCATAGAGGAGGTAAAAAGGGGGGGGGGGGGAAACACAACAGATTTTACAGGGGAATTGCAGCCGTCCGTATAGGTGCCCTTTGAGAGCGGTTTTGAAGGAGTCAAGGGATTTGCATGTCTTAATGACTGTTGGTAGGGCGTTCCACATGTTGGTGGCATATAGGAGCAAAATTAATTTAGTCCCTTGTTTGTGCCGAATCTGGGTTGCACATGGTTTGTTGAACTCTCTCTGGTGTTGTGGGTGTGGACATTTTATTTAGACGGGTACATGGGTATGTTGGTGGTGTATCGCATCTTGTGGACCAGACCCATTGCAAGATTCTGTACGTCTGTCGTCAACCCTAAGCCATTCCATCCTGTCAAAGTGGGCAGGGGTGAGGTGCGGGTTACCGTTGTCAGTTTAAAATCATCTTTACGAACACCATAGGTTTTTGTAGAATTTACCAACGGGGTTTGAACAGGCAAAGTCACAACGTTAGGACTCAAAGTCAGATGACTAGACCACCGAGACCCCCCCCTTTCCCCTCACTGTATATGTATCTTTTCCCTTTTTGCTTCCTATATGATGAATTCCTGTTCTGTTTTTTAACTACATAGAAGTGTATTTGTATGTCTCTATATGTTTTGATGAATTGAACAATGTGGACCCTGTTGTAAACAAGTGTAATGCTTAATTGGGTCGTCCACTCACAGTTAACAGTCTCTGTATTGAGTTTGTGCTTGAAATGTACTGTAATTCTACAAACTGTTAATACATATTTCAATCAATCAATCAATCAATCAATCAAGTTCGTAGTCAAAGTCGGGTGTCAAGACCGCTAGACCACTGAGAACGCTACAAGGAATGGGACTGATTTCTCTATTGACTATTTGAGCTGTGACGTAACGTAACCCGCTCACTATCAGGATGTAATGATAATTAGACTCAGAGCAATAATCCACCTACTGTATGTCCCATACTCTCTTCCCAGGTAAGAGTTGGTATAGATGTAATTTAACTGACTAAACCTTTTTTTTTATATTTCATTTTAAAAGAAAAAACCTCTCCCTCACGCTTATGCCAGTTACCACCTTCCCCTGTGCCAATGTTGGCACCTATGCCTAAGAAGGTTAAGGTTGCCTACCCCTGGGTTAGAAGCTATTTTTTTTTACAGTCTATGGTTAGAAGGGAGCTCGCTCTACCATTCTCCACGTAGCCCACAAGGTGGTGCTTGATTCCATTCCTGTAGCTGTGAGTGGCTCTGCTTCTTCTGAATGTCTTGCACAGCAGGACTCGGGAGTGACCTAATTCTGTGAGATGAGCGATCATGCAGTATTTCTACCCTGCAGGTGCATGAAATTATAGTATAAATGGATGGCTTGACTATTTGAAACACTGAACGAAACCTGACACATCATTTGTAATTATTCTAACTTGTGTGCATGCATGGGAATATTATTGTGGTTTTTTTATTTCTACACTATCATTTCTGCCTGGTGATCAGATCACTGGATCCCAGACCCAGTTGAGAGCCCTGTGATGTCTGGCCTGGTGCTTACAGCGTGTGTCCCAAGTTGGACATTTGTCCAGCTCTGTTGTCACACAAGCCTCAAGCTCATGACTTATTTAACCGTCTCTGTGAGAGCAGGGAGTCAGCATGGGGACTATTCTTTGAATCCGGTTCAGAGATTAAAATATTAATTTCACTGGCAGGGCTGGTGCAACTGTGTTTGCAGAGGGCCAAAAGAGTGAGTGCATTATTATACAACAATAATATCTATTCTAGACCCTTACCCTTACCCTTTTTGTCATTTCGTCATTTTTTTCAAATCGTCAAAAATGATGAAAAACAGCGCGCTATAGTATGCCGTACGATATGGGCTATAGCCCATGGTCCAAAATGATGAGAAACGAGGCTAACTTTTTTTTTTCAAAATTTCAAAAACATGGGCTATAACCCATCGTTTTTGTCATTTCGTCATTTTTGTCAAATCCTCAAAAATGATGAAAAACGGCGCGCTATAGTATGCCGTACGATATCGGCTATAGCCCATGGTCCAAAATGATGAGAAACGAGGCTAACTTTTTTTTCCCAAAATTTCAAAAACATGGGCTATAACCCATCGTTTTTGTCATTTCGTAATTTTTTTCAAATCCTCAAAAATGATGAAAAACGGCGCGCTATAGTATGCCGTACGATATGGGCTATAGCCCATAGTCCAAAATGATGAGAAACGAGGCTAACTTTTTTTTTCAAAATTTCAAAAAACATGGGCTATAACCCATCGTTTTTGTCATTTCGTCATTTTTTTCAAATCCTCAAAAATGATGAAAAATGGCGCGCTATAGTATGCCGTACGATATGGGCTATAGCCCATGGTCCAAAATGATGAGAAACGAGGCTAACTTTTTTTTTCAAAATTTCAAAAAACATGGGCTATAACCCATCGTTTTTGTCATTTTGTCATTTTTTTCAAATCCTCAAAAATGATGAAAAACGGCGCGCTATAGTATGCCGTACGATATGGGCTATAGCCCATGGTCCAAAATGATGAGAAACGAGGCTAACTTTTTTTTTCAAAATTTCAAAAACATGGGCTATAACCCATCGTTTTTGTCATTTCGTCATTTTTTTCAAATCCTCAAAAATGATGAAAAACGGCGCGCTATAGTATGCCGTACGATATGGGCTATAGCCCATGGTCCAAAATGATGAGAAACGAGGATAACTTTTTTTTTCAACATTTCAAAAAACATGGGCTATAACCCATCGTTTTTGTCATTTCGTCATTTTTTTCAAATCCTCAAAAATGATGAAAAACGGCGCGCTATAGTATGCCGTACGATATGGGCTACAGCCCATGGTCCAAAATGATGAGAAACGAGGATAACTTTTTTTTTCAAAATTTCAAAAAACATGGGCTATAACCCATCGTTTTTTTTATTTTTTCATTTTTGTCAATCATCAAAAATGATGAAAAACGGCGCGCTATAGTATGCCGTACGATATAGGCTATAGCCCATGGTCCAAAATGATGAGAAACGAGGCTAACTTTTTTTTCCAAAATTTCAAAAACATGGGCTATGGGCTATAACCCATCGTTTTTGTCATTTCGTCATTTTTTTCAAATCCTCAAAAATGATGAAAAACGGCGCGCTATAGTATGCCGTACGATATGGGCTATAGCCCATGGTCCAAAATGATGAGAAACGAGGCTAACTTTTTTTTTCAAAATTTCAAAAACATGGGCTATAACCCATCGTTTTTGTCATTTCGTCATTTTTTTCAAATCCTCAAAAATGATGAAAAACGGCGCGCTATAGTATGCCGTACGATATGGGCTATAGCCCATGGTCCAAAATGATGAGAAACGAGGCTAACTTTTTTTTCAAAATTTCAAAAAACATGGGCTATAACCCATCGTTTTTGTCATTTCGTCATTTTTTTCAAATCCTCAAAAATGATGAAAAACGGCGCACTATAGTATGCCGTACGATATGGGCTATAGCCCATGGTCCAAAATGATGAGAAACAAGGCTAACTTTTTTTTTCAAAATTTCAAAAACATGGGCTATAACCCATCGTTTTTGTCATTTCGTCATTTTTTTTAAATCGTCAAAAATGATGAAAAACGGCGCGCTATAGTATGCCGTACGATATGGGCTATAGCCCATAGTCCAAAATGATGAGAAACGAGGCTAACTTTTTTTTTCAAAATTTCAAAAAACATGGGATATAACCCATCGTTTTTGTCATTTTGTCATTTTTTTCAAATCCTGAAAAATGATGAAAAACGGCGCGCTATAGTATGCCGTACGATATGGGCTATAGCCCATGGTCCAAAATGATGAGAAACGAGGCTAACTTTTTTTTTCAAAATTTCAAAAACATGGGCTATAACCCATCGTTTTTGTCATTTCGTAATTTTTTTCAAATCGTCAAAAATGATGAAAAACGGCGCGCTATAGTATGCCGTACGATATGGGCTATAGCCCATGGTCCAAAATGATGAGAAACGAGGCTAACTTGTTTTTCAAAATTTCAAAAAACATGGGCTATAACCCATCGTTTTTGTCATTTCGTCATTTTTTTCAAATCGTCAAAAATGATGAAAAACGGCGCGCTATAGTATGCCGTACGATATGGGCTATAGCCCATAGTCCAAAATGATGAGAAACGAGGCTAACTTTTTTTTTCAAAATTTCAAAAAACATGGGCTATAACCCATAGTTTTTGTCATTTCGTCATTTTTTTCAAATCCTCAAAAATGATGAAAAATGGCGCGCTATAGTATGCCGTACGATATGGGCTATAGCCCATGGTCCAAAATGATGAGAAACGAGGCTAACTTTTTTTTTCAAAATTTCAAAAAACATGGGCTATAACCCATCGTTTTTGTCATTTTGTCATTTTTTTCAAATCCTCAAAAATGATGAAAAACGGCACGCTATAGTATGCCGTACGATATGGGCTATAGCCCATGGTCCAAAATGATGAGAAACGAGGCTAACTTTTTTTTTCAAAATTTCAAAAACATGGGCTATAACCCATCGTTTTTGTCATTTCGTCATTTTTTTCAAATCCTCAAAAATGATGAAAAACGGCGCGCTATAGTATGCTGTACGATATTGGCTATAGCCCATGGTCCAAAATGATGAGAAACGAGGATAACTTTTTTTTTCAACATTTCAAAAAACATGGGCTATAACCCATCGTTTTTGTCATTTCGTCATTTTTTTCAAATCCTCAAAAATGATGAAAAATGGCGCGCTATAGTATGCCGTACGATATGGGCTATAGCCCATGGTCCAAAATGATGAGAAACGAGGCTAACTTTTTTTTTCAAAATTTCAAAAAACATGGGCTATAACCCATCGTTTTTGTCATTTCGTCATTTTTTTCAAATCCTCAAAAATGATGAAAAACGGCGCCCTATAGTATGCCGTACGATATGGGCTATAGCCCATGGTCCAAAATGATGAGAAACGAGGATAACTTTTTTTTTCAAAATTTCAAAAAACATGGGCTATAACCCATCGTTTTTTTTATTTTTTCATTTTTGTCAATCATCAAAAATGATGAAAAACGGCGCGCTATAGTATGCCGTACGATATGGGCTATAGCCCATGGTCCAAAATGATGAGAAACGAGGATAACTTTTTTTTCCAACATTTCAAAAAACATGGGCTATAACCCATCGTTTTTGTCATTTCGTAATTTTTTTCAAATCCTCAAAAATGATGAAAAACGGCGCGCTATAGTATGCCGTACGATATGGGCTATAGCCCATGGTCCAAAATGATGAGAAACGAGGCTAACTTTTTTTTTCAAAATTTCAAAAAACATGGGCTATAACCCATCGTTTTTGTCATTTCGTCATTTTTTTCAAATCCTCAAAAATGATAAAAAACGGCGCCCTATAGTATGCCGTACGATATGGGCTATAGCCCATGGTCCAAAATGATGAGAAACGAGGATAACTTTTTTTTTCAAAATTTCAAAAAACATGGGCTATAACCCATCGTTTTTTTTATTTTTTCATTTTTGTCAATCATCAAAAATGATGAAAAACGGCGCGCTATAGTATGCCGTACGATATAGGCTATAGCCCATGGTCCAAAATGATGAGAAACGAGGCTAACTTTTTTTTCCAACATTTCAAAAAACATGGGCTATAACCCATCGTTTTTGTCATTTCGTAATTTTTTTCAAATCCTCAAAAATGATGAAAAACGGCGCGCTATAGTATGCCGTACGATATGGGCTATAGCCCATGGTCCAAAATGATGAGAAACGAGGCTAACTTTTTTTTTCAAAATTTCAAAAAACATGGGCTATAACCCATCGTTTTTGTCATTTCGTCATTTTTTTCAAATCCTCAAAAATGATAAAAAACGGCGCCCTATAGTATGCCGTACGATATGGGCTATAGCCCATGGTCCAAAATGATGAGAAACGAGGATAACTTTTTTTTTCAAAATTTCAAAAAACATGGGCTATAACCCATCGTTTTTTTTATTTTTTCATTTTTGTCAATCATCAAAAATGATGAAAAACGGCGCGCTATAGTATGCCGTACGATATAGGCTATAGCCCATGGTCCAAAATGATGAGAAACGAGGCTAACTTTTTTTTTCAACATTTCAAAAAACATGGGCTATAACCCATCGTTTTTGTCATTTCGTCATTTTTTTCAAATCCTCAAAAATGATGAAAAACGGCGCGCTATAGTATGCCGTACGATATTGGCTATAGCCCATGGTCCAAAATGATGAGAAACGAGGATAACTTTTTTTTTCAACATTTCAAAAAACATGGGCTATAACCCATCGTTTTTGTCATTTCGTCATTTTTTCAAATCCTCAAAAATGATGAAAAACGGCGCGCTATAGTATGCCGTACGATATGGGCTATAGCCCATGGTCCAAAATAATGAGAAACGAGGATAACTTTTTTTTTCAACATTTCAAAAAACATGGGCTATAACCCATCGTTTTTTTTATTTTTTCATTTTTGTCAATCATCAAAAATGATGAAAAACGGCGCGCTATAGTATGCCGTACGATATGGGCTATAGCCCATGGTCCAAAATGATGAGAAACAAGGATAACTTTTTTTTTCAACATTTCAAAAAACATGGGCTATAACCCATCGTTTTTGTCATTTCGTCATTTTTTTCAAATCCTCAAAAATGATGAAAAACGGCGCGCTATAGTATGCCGTACGATATGGGCTATAGCCCATGGTCCAAAATGATGAGAAACGAGGCTAACTTTTTTTTTCAAAATTTCAAAAAACATGGGCTATAACCCATCGTTTTTGTCATTTCGTCATTTTTTTCAAATCCTCAAAAATGATAAAAAACGGCGCCCTATAGTATGCCGTACGATATGGGCTATAGCCCATGGTCCAAAATGATGAGAAACGAGGATAACTTTTTTTTTCAAAATTTCAAAAAACATGGGCTATAAGCCATCGTTTTTTCAATTTTTTCATTTTTGTCAATCATCAAAAATGATGAAAAATGGCGCGCTATAGTATGCCGTACGATATAGGCTATAGCCCATGGTCCAAAATGATGAGAAACGAGGCTAACTTTTTTTTTCAACATTTCAAAAAACATGGGCTATAACCCATCGTTTTTGTCATTTCGTCATTTTTTTCAAATCCTCAAAAATGATGAAAAACGGCGCGCTATAGTATGCCGTACGATATTGGCTATAGCCCATGGTCCAAAATGATGAGAAACGAGGATAACTTTTTTTTTCAACATTTCAAAAAACATGGGCTATAACCCATCGTTTTTGTCATTTCGTCATTTTTTCAAATCCTCAAAAATGATGAAAAACGGCGCGCTATAGTATGCCGTACGATATGGGCTATAGCCCATGGTCCAAAATAATGAGAAACGAGGCTAACTTTTTTTTTTCAAAATTTCAAAAAACATGGGCTATAACCCATCGTTTTTGTCATTTCGTCATTTTTTTCAAATCCTCAAAAATGATGAAAAACGGCGCCCTATAGTATGCCGTACGATATGGGCTATAGCCCATGGTCCAAAATGATGAGAAACGAGGATAATTTTTTTTTCAAAATTTCAAAAAACATGGGCTATAACCCATCGTTTTTTTTATTTTTTCATTTTTGTCAATCATCAAAAATGATGAAAAACGGCGCGCTATAGTATGCCGTACGATATGGGCTATAGCCCATGGTCCAAAATGATGAGAAACGAGGATAACTTTTTTTTTCAACATTTCAAAAAACATGGGCTATAACCCATCGTTTTTGTCATTTCGTCATTTTTTTCAAATCCTCAAAAATGATAAAAAACGGCGCCCTATAGTATGCCGTACGAAATGGGCTATAGCCCATGGTCCAAAATGATGAGAAACGAGGATAACTTTTTTTTTCAAAATTTCAAAAAACATGGGCTATAACCCATCGTTTTTTTTATTTTTTCATTTTTGTCAATCATCAAAAATGATGAAAAACGGCGCGCTATAGTATGCCGTACGATATAGGCTATAGCCCATGGTCCAAAATGATGAGAAACGAGGCTAACTTTTTTTTTTCAAAATTTCAAAAACATGGGCTATAACCCATCGTTTTTGTCATTTCGTAATTTTTTTCAAATCGTCAAAAATGATGAAAAACGGCGCGCTATAGTATGCTGTACGATATGGGCTATAGCCCATGGTCCAAAATGAAGAGAAACGAGGCTAACTTTTTTTTCAAAATTTCAAAAAACATGGGCTATAACCCATCGTTTTTGTCATTTCGTCATTTTTTTCAAATCGTCAAAAATGATGAAAAACGGCGCGCTATAGTATGCCGTACGATATGGGCTATAGCCCATGGTCCAAAATGATGAGAAACGAGGCTAACTTTTTTTTTCAAAATTTCAAAAACATGGGCTATAACCCATCGTTTTTGTCATTTCGTAATTTTTTTCAAATCGTCAAAAATGATGAAAAACGGCGCGCTATAGTATGCCGTACGATATGGGCTATAGCCCATGGTCCAAAATGATGAGAAACGAGGCTAACTTTTTTTTCAAAATTTCAAAAAACATGGGCTATAACCTATCGTTTTTGTCATTTCGTCATTTTTTTCAAATCGTCAAAAATGATGAAAAACGGCGCGCTATAGTATGCCGTACGATATGGGCTATAGCCCATAGTCCAAAATGATGAGAAACGAGGCTAACTTTTTTTTTCAAAATTTCAAAAAACATGGGCTATAACCCATCGTTTTTGTCATTTCGTCATTTTTTTCAAATCCTCAAAAATGATGAAAAATGGCGCGCTATAGTATGCCGTACGATATGGGCTATAGCCCATGGTCCAAAATGATGAGAAACGAGGATAACTTTTTTTTTCAAAATTTCAAAAAACATGGGCTATAACCCATCGTTTTTGTCATTTTGTCATTTTTTTCAAATCCTCAAAAATGATGAAAAACGGCGCGCTATAGTATGCCGTACGATATGGGCTATAGCCCATGGTCCAAAATGATGAGAAACGAGAATAACTTTTTTTTTCAAAATTTCAAAAAACATGGGCTATAACCCATCGTTTTTTTTATTTTTTCATTTATGTCAATCATCAAAAATGATGAAAAACGGCGCGCTATAGTATGCCGTACGATATAGGCTATAGACCATGGTCCAAAATGATGAGAAACGAGGCTAACTTTTTTTTTCAAAATTTCAAAAAACATGGGCTATAACCCATCGTTTGTCATTTTGTCATTTTTTTCAAATCGTCAAAAATGATGAAAAACGGCGCGCTATAGTATGCCGTACGATATGGGCTATAGCCCATGGTCCAAAATGAAGAGAAACGAGGCTAACTTTTTTTTTCAAAATTTCAAAAAACATGGGCTATAACCCATCGTTTTTGTCATTTTGTCATTTTTTTTAAATCCTCAAAAATGATGAAAAACGGCGCGCTATAGTATGCCGTACGATATGGGCTATAGCCCATGGTCCAAAATGATGAGAAACGAGGCTAACTTATTTTTCAAAATTTCAAAAAACATGGGCTATAACCCATCGTTTTTGTCATTTCGTCATTTTTTTCAAATCCTCAAAAATGATAAAAAACGGCGCCCTATAGTATGCCGTACGATATGGGCTATAGCCCATGGTCCAAAATGATGAGAAACGAGGCTAACTTTTTTTTTCAAAATTTCAAAAAACATGGGCTATAACCCATCGTTTTTGTCATTTTGTCATTTTTTTCAAATCCTCAAAAATGATGAAAAACGGCGCGCTATAGTATGCCGTACGATATGGGCTATAGCCCATGGTCCAAAATGAAGAGAAACGAGGCTAACTTTTTTTTTCAAAATTTCAAAAAACATGGGCTATAACCCATCGTTTTTGTCATTTCGTCATTTTTTTCAAATCCTCAAAAATGATGAAAAACGGCGCGCTATAGTATGCCGTACGATATGGGCTATAGCCCATGGTCCAAAATGAAGAGAAACGAGGCTAACTTTTTTTTTCAAAATTTCAAAAAACATGGGCTATAACCCATCGTTTTTGTCATTTCGTCATTTTTTTCAAATCCTCAAAAATGATAAAAAACGGCGCCCTATAGTATGCCGTACGATATGGGCTATAGCCCATGGTCCAAAATGATGAGAAACGAGGCTAACTTATTTTTTCAAAATTTCAAAAAACATGGGCTATAACCCATCGTTTTTGTCATTTCGTCATTTTTTTCAAATCCTCAAAAATGATAAAAAACGGCGCCCTATAGTATGCCGTACGATATGGGCTATAGCCCATGGTCCAAAATGATGAGAAACGAGGATAACTTTTTTTTTCAAAATTTCAAAAAACATGGGCTATAACCCATCGTTTTTTTTATTTTTTCATTTTTGTCAATCATCAAAAATGATGAAAAACGGCGCGCTATAGTATGCCGTACGATATAGGCTATAGCCCATGGTCCAAAATGATGAGAAACGAGGCTAACTTTTTTTTTCAAAATTTCAAAAAACATGGGCTATAACCCATCGTTTGTCATTTTGTCATTTTTTTCAAATCGTCAAAAATGATGAAAAACGGCGCGCTATAGTATGCCGTACGATATGGGCTATAGCCCATGGTCCAAAATGAAGAGAAACGAGGCTAACTTTTTTTTTCAAAATTTCAAAAAACATGGGCTATAACCCATCGTTTTTGTCATTTCGTCATTTTTTAAAAATCCTCAAAAATGATGAAAAACGGCGCGCTATAGTATGCCGTACGATATGGGCTATAGCCCATGGTCCAAAATGATGAGAAACGAGGATAACTTTTTTTTTCAACATTTCAAAAAACATGGGCTATAACCCATCGTTTTTGTCATTTCGTCATTTTTTTCAAATCCTCAAAAATGATAAAAAACGGCGCCCTATAGTATGCCGTACGATATGGGCTATAGCCCATGGTCCAAAATGATGAGAAACGAGGATAACTTCTTTTTTTCAAAATTTCAAAAAACATGGGCTATAACCCATCGTTTTTTTTATTTTTTCATTTTTGTCAATCATCAAAAATGATGAAAAACGGCGCGCTATAGTATGCCGTACGATATAGGCTATAGCCCATGGTCCAAAATGATGAGAAACGAGGCTAACTTATTTTTTCAAAATTTCAAAAAACATGGGCTATAACCCATCGTTTTTGTCATTTCGTCATTTTTTTCAAATCCTCAAAAATGATAAAAAACGGCGCCCTATAGTATGCCGTACGATATGGGCTATAGCCCATGGTCCAAAATGATGAGAAACGAGGATAACTTTTTTTTTCAAAATTTCAAAAAACATGGGCTATAACCCATCGTTTTTTTTATTTTTTCATTTTTGTCAATCATCAAAAATGATGAAAAACGGCGCGCTATAGTATGCCGTACGATATAGGCTATAGCCCATGGTCCAAAATGATGAGAAACGAGGCTAACTTTTTTTTTCAAAATTTCAAAAAACATGGGCTATAACCCATCGTTTGTCATTTTGTCATTTTGTTCAAATCGTCAAAAATGATGAAAAACGGCGCGCTATAGTATGCCGTACGATATGGGCTATAGCCCATGGTCCAAAATGAAGAGAAACGAGGCTAACTTTTTTTTTCAAAATTTCAAAAAACATGGGCTATAACCCATCGTTTTTGTCATTTTGTCATTTTTTTAAAATCCTCAAAAATGATGAAAAACGGCGCGCTATAGTATGCCGTACGATATGGGCTATAGCCCATGGTCCAAAATGAAGAGAAACGAGGCTAACTTTTTTTTTCAAAATTTCAAAAAACATGGGCTATAACCCATCGTTTTTGTCATTTCGTCATTTTTTTCAAATCCTCAAAAATGATAAAAAACGGCGCCCTATAGTATGCCGTACGATATGGGCTATAGCCCATGGTCCAAAATGATGAGAAACGAGGATAACTTTTTTTTCAAAATTTCAAAAAACATGGGCTATAACCCATCGTTTTTTTTATTTTTTCATTTTTGTCAATCATCAAAAATGATGAAAAACGGCGCGCTATAGTATGCCGTACGATATGGGCTATAGCCCATGGTCCAAAATGAAGAGAAACGAGGCTAACTTTTTTTTTCAAAATTTCAAAAAACATGGGCTATAACCCATCGTTTTTGTCATTTCGTCATTTTTTTCAAATCCTCAAAAAGGATGAAAAACGGCGCCCTATAGTATGCCGTACGATATGGGCTATAGCCCATGGTCCAAAATGATGAGAAACGAGGATAACTTTTTTTTTCAAAATTTCAAAAAACATGGGCTATAACCCATCGTTTTTTTTATTTTTTCATTTTTGTCAATCATCAAAAATGATGAAAAACGGCGCGCTATAGTATGCCGTACGATATGGGCTATAGCCCATGGTCCAAAATGATGAGAAACGAGGCTAACTTTTTTTTTCAAAATTTCAAAAACATGGGCTATAACCCATCGTTTTTGTCATTTCGTAATTTTTTTCAAATCGTCAAAAATGATGAAAAACGGCGCGCTATAGTATGCCGTACGATATGGGCTATAGCCCATGGTCCAAAATGATGAGAAACGAGGCTAACTTTTTTTTCAAAATTTCAAAAAACATGGGCTATAACCCATCGTTTTTGTCATTTCGTCATTTTTTTCAAATCGTCAAAAATGATGAAAAACGGCGCGCTATAGTATGCCGTACGATATGGGCTATAGCCCATAGTCCAAAATGATGAGAAACGAGGCTAACTTTTTTTTTCAAAATTTCAAAAAACATGGGCTATAACCCATCGTTTTTGTCATTTCGTCATTTTTTTCAAATCCTCAAAAATGATGAAAAATGGCGCGCTATAGTATGCCGTACGATATGGGCTATAGCCCATGGTCCAAAATGATGAGAAACGAGGCTAACTTTTTTTTTCAAAATTTCAAAAAACATGGGCTATAACCCATCGTTTTTGTCATTTTGTCATTTTTTTCAAATCCTCAAAAATGATGAAAAACGGCACGCTATAGTATGCCGTACGATATGGGCTATAGCCCATGGTCCAAAATGATGAGAAACGAGGCTAACTTTTTTTTTCAAAATTTCAAAAACATGGGCTATAACCCATCGTTTTTGTCATTTCGTCATTTTTTTCAAATCCTCAAAAATGATGAAAAACGGCGCGCTATAGTATGCTGTACGATATTGGCTATAGCCCATGGTCCAAAATGATGAGAAACGAGGATAACTTTTTTTTTCAACATTTCAAAAAACATGGGCTATAACCCATCGTTTTTGTCATTTCGTCATTTTTTCAAATCCTCAAAAATGATGAAAAACGGCGCGCTATAGTATGCCGTACGATATGGGCTATAGCCCATGGTCCAAAATAATGAGAAACGAGGCTAACTTTTTTTTTTCAAAATTTCAAAAAACATGGGCTATAACCCATCGTTTTTGTCATTTCGTCATTTTTTTCAAATCCTCAAAAATGATGAAAAACGGCGCGCTATAGTATGCCGTACGATATGGGCTATAGCCCATGGTCCAAAATGATGAGAAACGAGGCTAACTTTTTTTTTCAAAATTTCAAAAAACATGGGCTATAACCCATCGTTTTTGTCATTTCGTCATTTTTTTCAAATCCTCAAAAATGATAAAAAACGGCGCCCTATAGTATGCCGTACGATATGGGCTATAGCCCATGGTCCAAAATGATGAGAAACGAGGATAACTTTTTTTTTCAAAATTTCAAAAAACATGGGCTATAACCCATCGTTTTTTAAATTTTTTCATTTTTGTCAATCATCAAAAATGATGAAAAACGGCGCGCTATAGTATGCCGTACGATATAGGCTATAGCCCATGGTCCAAAATGATGAGAAACGAGGCTAACTTTTTTTTTCAACATTTCAAAAAACATGGGCTATAACCCATCGTTTTTGTCATTTCGTCATTTTTTTCAAATCCTCAAAAATGATGAAAAACGGCGCGCTATAGTATGCCGTACGATATTGGCTATAGCCCATGGTCCAAAATGATGAGAAACGAGGATAACTTTTTTTTTCAACATTTCAAAAAACATGGGCTATAACCCATCGTTTTTGTCATTTCGTCATTTTTTCAAATCCTCAAAAATGATGAAAAACGGCGCGCTATAGTATGCCGTACGATATGGGCTATAGCCCATGGTCCAAAATAATGAGAAACGAGGCTAACTTTTTTTTTTCAAAATTTCAAAAAACATGGGCTATAACCCATCGTTTTTTAAATTTTTTCATTTTTGTCAATCATCAAAAATGATGAAAAACGGCGCGCTATAGTATGCCGTACGATATAGGCTATAGCCCATGGTCCAAAATGATGAGAAACGAGGCTAACTTTTTTTTTCAACATTTCAAAAAACATGGGCTATAACCCATCGTTTTTGTCATTTCGTCATTTTTTTCAAATCCTCAAAAATGATGAAAAACGGCGCGCTATAGTATGCCGTACGATATTGGCTATAGCCCATGGTCCAAAATGATGAGAAACGAGGATAACTTTTTTTTTCAACATTTCAAAAAACATGGGCTATAACCCATCGTTTTTGTCATTTCGTCATTTTTTCAAATCCTCAAAAATGATGAAAAACGGCGCGCTATAGTATGCCGTACGATATGGGCTATAGCCCATGGTCCAAAATAATGAGAAACGAGGCTAACTTTTTTTTTTCAAAATTTCAAAAAACATGGGCTATAACCCATCGTTTTTGTCATTTCGTCATTTTTTTCAAATCCTCAAAAATGATGAAAAACGGCGCCCTATAGTATGCCGTACGATATGGGCTATAGCCCATGGTCCAAAATGATGAGAAACGAGGATAATTTTTTTTTCAAAATTTCAAAAAACATGGGCTATAACCCATCGTTTTTTTTATTTTTTCATTTTTGTCAATCATCAAAAATGATGAAAAACGGCGTGCTATAGTATGCCGTACCATATGGGCTATAGCCCATGGTCCAAAATGATGAGAAACGAGGATAACTTTTTTTTTCAACATTTCAAAAAACATGGGCTATAACCCATCGTTTTTGTCATTTCGTCATTTTTTTCAAATCCTCAAAAATGATGAAAAACGGCGCGCTATAGTATGCCGTACGATATGGGCTATAGCCCATGGTCCAAAATGATGAGAAACGAGGATAACTTTTTTTTTCAACATTTCAAAAAACATGGGCTATAACCCATCGTTTTTGTCATTTCGTCATTTTTTTCAAATCCTCAAAAATGATAAAAAACGGCGCCCTATAGTATGCCGTACGATATGGGCTATAGCCCATGGTCCAAAATGATGAGAAACGAGGATAACTTCTTTTTTTCAAAATTTCAAAAAACATGGGCTATAACCCATCGTTTTTTTTATTTTTTCATTTTTGTCAATCATCAAAAATGATGAAAAACGGCGCGCTATAGTATGCCGTACGATATAGGCTATAGCCCATGGTCCAAAATGATGAGAAACGAGGCTAACTTTTTTTTTTCAAAATTTCAAAAACATGGGCTATAACCCATCGTTTTTGTCATTTCGTAATTTTTTTCAAATCGTCAAAAATGATGAAAAACGGCGCGCTATAGTATGCTGTACGATATGGGCTATAGCCCATGGTCCAAAATGATGAGAAACGAGGCTAACTTTTTTTTCAAAATTTCAAAAAACATGGGCTATAACCCATCGTTTTTGTCATTTTGTCATTTTTTTCAAATCGTCAAAAATGATGAAAAACGGCGCGCTATAGTATGCCGTACGATATGGGCTATAGCCCATGGTCCAAAATGATGAGAAACGAGGCTAACTTTTTTTTTCAAAATTTCAAAAACATGGGCTATAACCCATCGTTTTTGTCATTTCGTAATTTTTTTCAAATCGTCAAAAATGATGAAAAACGGCGCGCTATAGTATGCCGTACGATATGGGCTATAGCCCATGGTCCAAAATGATGAGAAACGAGGCTAACTTTTTTTTCAAAATTTCAAAAAACATGGGCTATAACCCATCGTTTTTGTCATTTCGTCATTTTTTTCAAATCGTCAAAAATGATGAAAAACGGCGCGCTATAGTATGCCGTACGATATGGGCTATAGCCCATAGTCCAAAATGATGAGAAACGAGGCTAACTTTTTTTTTCAAAATTTCAAAAAACATGGGCTATAACCCATCGTTTTTGTCATTTCGTCATTTTTTTCAAATCCTCAAAAATGATGAAAAATGGCGCGCTATAGTATGCCGTACGATATGGGCTATAGCCCATGGTCCAAAATGATGAGAAACGAGGCTAACTTTTTTTTTCAAAATTTCAAAAAACATGGGCTATAACCCATCGTTTTTGTCATTTTGTCATTTTTTTCAAATCCTCAAAAATGATGAAAAACGGCGCGCTATAGTATGCCGTACGATATGGGCTATAGCCCATGGTCCAAAATGATGAGAAACGAGGATAACTTTTTTTTTCAACATTTCAAAAAACATGGGCTATAACCCATCGTTTTTGTCATTTCGTCATTTTTTTCAAATCCTCAAAAATGATGAAAAACGGCGCGCTATAGTATGCCGTACGATATGGGCTATAGCCCATGGTCCAAAATGATGAGAAACGAGGCTAACTTTTTTTTTCAAAATTTCAAAAAACATGGGCTATAACCCATCGTTTTTGTCATTTCGTCATTTTTTTCAAATCCTCAAAAATGATAAAAAACGGCGCCCTATAGTATGCCGTACGATATGGGCTATAGCCCATGGTCCAAAATGATGAGAAACGAGAATAACTTTTTTTTTCAAAATTTCAAAAAACATGGGCTATAACCCATCGTTTTTTTTATTTTTTCATTTATGTCAATCATCAAAAATGATGAAAAACGGCGCGCTATAGTATGCCGTACGATATAGGCTATAGACCATGGTCCAAAATGATGAGAAACGAGGCTAACTTTTTTTTTCAAAATTTCAAAAAACATGGGCTATAACCCATCGTTTGTCATTTTGTCATTTTTTTAAAATCCTCAAAAATGATGAAAAACGGCGCGCTATAGTATGCCGTACGATATGGGCTATAGCCCATGGTCCAAAATGATGAGAAACGAGGCTAACTTTTTTTTTCAAAATTTCAAAAAACATGGGCTATAACCCATCGTTTTTGTCATTTCGTCATTTTTTTCAAATCCTCAAAAATGATAAAAAACGGCGCCCTATAGTATGCCGTACGATATGGGCTATAGCCCATGGTCCAAAATGATGAGAAACGAGGCTAACTTTTTTTTTCAAAATTTCAAAAAACATGGGCTATAACCCATCGTTTTTGTCATTTTGTCATTTTTTTCAAATCCTCAAAAATGATGAAAAACGGCGCGCTATAGTATGCCGTACGATATGGGCTATAGCCCATGGTCCAAAATGATGAGAAACGAGGCTAACTTATTTTTTCAAAATTTCAAAAAACATGGGCTATAACCCATCGTTTTTGTCATTTCGTCATTTTTTTCAAATCCTCAAAAATGATAAAAAACGGCGCCCTATAGTATGCCGTACGATATGGGCTATAGCCCATGGTCCAAAATGATGAGAAACGAGGATAACTTTTTTTTTCAAAATTTCAAAAAACATGGGCTATAACCCATCGTTTTTTTTATTTTTTCATTTTTGTCAATCATCAAAAATGATGAAAAACGGCGCGCTATAGTATGCCGTACGATATAGGCTATAGCCCATGGTCCAAAATGATGAGAAACGAGGCTAACTTTTTTTTTCAAAATTTCAAAAAACATGGGCTATAACCCATCGTTTGTCATTTTGTCATTTTTTTCAAATCGTCAAAAATGATGAAAAACGGCGCGCTATAGTATGCCGTACGATATGGGCTATAGCCCATGGTCCAAAATGAAGAGAAACGAGGCTAACTTTTTTTTTCAAAATTTCAAAAAACATGGGCTATAACCCATCGTTTTTGTCATTTTGTCATTTTTTTAAAATCCTCAAAAATGATGAAAAACGGCGCGCTATAGTATGCCGTACGATATGGGCTATAGCCCATGGTCCAAAATGAAGAGAAACGAGGCTAACTTTTTTTTTCAAAATTTCAAAAAACATGGGCTATAACCCATCGTTTTTGTCATTTCGTCATTTTTTTCAAATCCTCAAAAATGATAAAAAACGGCGCCCTATAGTATGCCGTACGATATGGGCTATAGCCCATGGTCCAAAATGATGAGAAACGAGGCTAACTTTTTTTTCAAAATTTCAAAAAACATGGGCTATAACCCATCGTTTTTTTTATTTTTTCATTTTTGTCAATCATCAAAAATGATGAAAAACGGCGCGCTATAGTATGCCGTACGATATGGGCTATAGCCCATGGTCCAAAATGAAGAGAAACGAGGCTAACTTTTTTTTTCAAAATTTCAAAAAACATGGGCTATAACCCATCGTTTTTGTCATTTCGTCATTTTTTTCAAATCCTCAAAAATGATAAAAAACGGCGCGCTATAGTATGCCGTACGATATAGGCTATAGCCCATGGTCCAAAATGATGAGAAACGAGGCTAACTTTTTTTTCAAAATTTCAAAAAACATGGGCTATAACCCATCGTTTTTTTTATTTTTTCATTTTTGTCAATCATCAAAAATGATGAAAAACGGCGCGCTATAGTATGCCGTACGATATGGGCTATAGCCCATGGTCCAAAATGAAGAGAAACGAGGCTAACTTTTTTTTTCAAAATTTCAAAAAACATGGGCTATAACCCATCGTTTTTGTCATTTCGTCATTTTTTTCAAATCCTCAAAAATGATAAAAAACGGCGCCCTATAGTATGCCGTACGATATGGGCTATAGCCCATGGTCCAAAATGATGAGAAACGAGGCTAACTTTTTTTTTCAAAATTTCAAAAAACATGGGCTATAACCCATCGTTTTTGTCATTTCGTCATTTTTTTCAAATCCTCAAAAATGATGAAAAACGGCGCGCTATAGTATGCCGTACGATATGGGCTATAGCCCATGGTCCAAAATGATGAGAAACGAGGCTAACTTTTTTTTTCAAAATTTCAAAAAACATGGGCTATAACCCATCGTTTTTGTCATTTCGTCATTTTTTTCAAATCCTCAAAAATGATAAAAAACGGCGCCCTATAGTATGCCGTACGATATGGGCTATAGCCCATGGTCCAAAATGATGAGAAACGAGGATAACTTTTTTTTTCAAAATTTCAAAAAACATGGGCTATAACCCATCGTTTTTTTTATTTTTTCATTTTTGTCAATCATCAAAAATGATGAAAAACGGCACGCTATAGTATGCCGTACGATATAGGCTATAGCCCATGGTCCAAAATGATGAGAAACGAGGCTAACTTTTTTTTTCAAAATTTCAAAAAACATGGGCTATAACCCATCGTTTGTCATTTTGTCATTTTTTTCAAATCGTCAAAAATGATGAAAAACGGCGCGCTATAGTATGCCGTACGATATGGGCTATAGCCCATGGTCCAAAATGATGAGAAACGAGGCTAACTTATTTTTTCAAAATTTCAAAAAACATGGGCTATAACCCATCGTTTTTGTCATTTTGTCATTTTTTAAAAATCCTCAAAAATGATGAAAAACGGCGCGCTATAGTATGCCGTACGATATGGGCTATAGCCCATGGTCCAAAATGAAGAGAAACGAGGCTAACTTTTTTTTTCAAAATTTCAAAAAACATGGGCTATAACCCATCGTTTTTGTCATTTCGTCATTTTTTTCAAATCCTCAAAAATGATAAAAAACGGCGCCCTATAGTATGCCGTACGATATGGGCTATAGCCCATGGTCCAAAATGATGAGAAACGAGGCTAACTTTTTTTTCAAAATTTCAAAAAACATGGGCTATAACCCATCGTTTTTTTTATTTTTTCATTTTTGTCAATCATCAAAAATGATGAAAAACGGCGCGCTATAGTATGCCGTACGATATGGGCTATAGCCCATGGTCCAAAATGAAGAGAAACGAGGCTAACTTTTTTTTTCAAAATTTCAAAAAACATGGGCTATAACCCATCGTTTTTGTCATTTCGTCATTTTTTTCAAATCCTCAAAAATGATAAAAAACGGCGCGCTATAGTATGCCGTACGATATAGGCTATAGCCCATGGTCCAAAATGATGAGAAACGAGGCTAACTTTTTTTTCAAAATTTCAAAAAACATGGGCTATAACCCATCGTTTTTTTTATTTTTTCATTTTTGTCAATCATCAAAAATGATGAAAAACGGCGCGCTATAGTATGCCGTACGATATGGGCTATAGCCCATGGTCCAAAATGAAGAGAAACGAGGCTAACTTTTTTTTTCAAAATTTCAAAAAACATGGGCTATAACCCATCGTTTTTGTCATTTCGTCATTTTTTTCAAATCCTCAAAAATGATAAAAAACGGCGCCCTATAGTATGCCGTACGATATGGGCTATAGCCCATGGTCCAAAATGATGAGAAACGAGGCTAACTTTTTTTTTCAAAATTTCAAAAAACATGGGCTATAACCCATCGTTTTTGTCATTTCGTCATTTTTTTCAAATCCTCAAAAATGATGAAAAACGGCGCGCTATAGTATGCCGTACGATATGGGCTATAGCCCATGGTCCAAAATGATTAGAAACGAGGCTAACTTTTTTTTTCAAAATTTCAAAAACATGGGCTATAACCCATCGTTTTTGTCATTTCGTCATTTTTTTCAAATCGTCAAAAATGATGAAAAACGGCGCGCTATAGTATGCCGTACGATATGGGCTATAGCCCATAGTCCAAAATGTTGAGAAACGAGGCTAACTTTTTTTTTCAAAATTTCAAAAAACATGGGCTATAACCCATCGTTTTTGTCATTTCGTCATTTTTTTCAAATCCTCAAAAATGATAAAAAACGGCGCCCTATAGTATGCCGTACGATATGGGCTATAGCCCATGGTCCAAAATGATGAGAAACGAGGATAACTTTTTTTTTCAAAATTTCAAAAAACATGGGCTATAACCCATCGTTTTTTTTATTTTTTCATTTTTGTCAATCATCAAAAATGATGAAAAACGGCACGCTATAGTATGCCGTACGATATAGGCTATAGCCCATGGTCCAAAATGATGAGAAACGAGGCTAACTTTTTTTTTCAAAATTTCAAAAAACATGGGCTATAACCCATCGTTTGTCATTTTGTCATTTTTTTCAAATCGTCAAAAATGATGAAAAACGGCGCGCTATAGTATGCCGTACGATATGGGCTATAGCCCATGGTCCAAAATGATGAGAAACGAGGCTAACTTATTTTTTCAAAATTTCAAAAAACATGGGCTATAACCCATCGTTTTTGTCATTTTGTCATTTTTTAAAAATCCTCAAAAATGATGAAAAACGGCGCGCTATAGTATGCCGTACGATATGGGCTATAGCCCATGGTCCAAAATGAAGAGAAACGAGGCTAACTTTTTTTTTCAAAATTTCAAAAAACATGGGCTATAACCCATCGTTTTTGTCATTTCGTCATTTTTTTCAAATCCTCAAAAATGATAAAAAACGGCGCCCTATAGTATGCCGTACGATATGGGCTATAGCCCATGGTCCAAAATGATGAGAAACGAGGCTAACTTTTTTTTCAAAATTTCAAAAAACATGGGCTATAACCCATCGTTTTTTTTATTTTTTCATTTTTGTCAATCATCAAAAATGATGAAAAACGGCGCGCTATAGTATGCCGTACGATATGGGCTATAGCCCATGGTCCAAAATGAAGAGAAACGAGGCTAACTTTTTTTTTCAAAATTTCAAAAAACATGGGCTATAACCCATCGTTTTTGTCATTTCGTCATTTTTTTCAAATCCTCAAAAATGATAAAAAACGGCGCGCTATAGTATGCCGTACGATATAGGCTATAGCCCATGGTCCAAAATGATGAGAAACGAGGCTAACTTTTTTTTCAAAATTTCAAAAAACATGGGCTATAACCCATCGTTTTTTTTATTTTTTCATTTTTGTCAATCATCAAAAATGATGAAAAACGGCGCGCTATAGTATGCCGTACGATATGGGCTATAGCCCATGGTCCAAAATGAAGAGAAACGAGGCTAACTTTTTTTTTCAAAATTTCAAAAAACATGGGCTATAACCCATCGTTTTTGTCATTTCGTCATTTTTTTCAAATCCTCAAAAATGATAAAAAACGGCGCCCTATAGTATGCCGTACGATATGGGCTATAGCCCATGGTCCAAAATGATGAGAAACGAGGCTAACTTTTTTTTTCAAAATTTCAAAAAACATGGGCTATAACCCATCGTTTTTGTCATTTCGTCATTTTTTTCAAATCCTCAAAAATGATGAAAAACGGCGCGCTATAGTATGCCGTACGATATGGGCTATAGCCCATGGTCCAAAATGATTAGAAACGAGGCTAACTTTTTTTTTCAAAATTTCAAAAACATGGGCTATAACCCATCGTTTTTGTCATTTCGTCATTTTTTTCAAATCGTCAAAAATGATGAAAAACGGCGCGCTATAGTATGCCGTACGATATGGGCTATAGCCCATAGTCCAAAATGTTGAGAAACGAGGCTAACTTTTTTTTTCAAAATTTCAAAAAACATGGGCTATAACCCATCGTTTTTGTCATTTCGTCATTTTTTTCAAATCCTCAAAAATGATAAAAAACGGCGCCCTATAGTATGCCGTACGATATGGGCTATAGCCCATGGTCCAAAATGATGAGAAACGAGGATAACTTTTTTTTTCAAAATTTCAAAAAACATGGGCTATAACCCATCGTTTTTTTTATTTTTTCATTTTTGTCAATCATCAAAAATGATGAAAAACGGCACGCTATAGTATGCCGTACGATATAGGCTATAGCCCATGGTCCAAAATGATGAGAAACGAGGCTAACTTTTTTTTTCAAAATTTCAAAAAACATGGGCTATAACCCATCGTTTGTCATTTTGTCATTTTTTTCAAATCGTCAAAAATGATGAAAAACGGCGCGCTATAGTATGCCGTACGATATGGGCTATAGCCCATGGTCCAAAATGAAGAGAAACGAGGCTAACTTTTTTTTTCAAAATTTCAAAAAACATGGGCTATAACCCATCGTTTTTGTCATTTTGTCATTTTTTTAAAATCCTCAAAAATGATGAAAAACGGCGCGCTATAGTATGCCGTACGATATGGGCTATAGCCCATGGTCCAAAATGATGAGAAACGAGGCTAACTTTTTTTTCAAAATTTCAAAAAACATGGGCTATAACCCATCGTTTTTGTCATTTCGTCATTTTTTTCAAATCCTCAAAAATGATGAAAAACGGCGCGCTATAGTATGCCGTACGATATGGGCTATAGCCCATGGTCCAAAATGATGAGAAACGAGGCTAACTTTTTTTTTCAAAATTTCAAAAACATGGGCTATAACCCATCGTTTTTGTCATTTCGTCATTTTTTTCAAATCGTCAAAAATGATGAAAAACGGCGCGCTATAGTATGCCGTACGATATGGGCTATAGCCCATAGTCCAAAATGTTGAGAAACGAGGCTAACTTTTTTTTTCAAAATTTCAAAAAACATGGGCTATAACCCATCGTTTTTGTCATTTTGTCATTTTTTTCAAATCCTGAAAAATGATGAAAAACGGCGCGCTATAGTATGCCGTACGATATGGGCTATAGCCCATGGTCCAAAATGATGAGAAACGAGGCTAACTTTTTTTTTCAAAATTTCAAAAACATGGGCTATAACCCATCGTTTTTGTCATTTCGTCATTTTTTTCAAATCGTCAAAAATGATGAAAAACGGCGCGCTATAGTATGCCGTACGATATGGGCTATAGCCCATGGTCCAAAATGATGAGAAACGAGGCTAACTTTTTTTTTTTCAAAATTTCAAAAACATGGGCTATAACCCATCGTTTTTGTCATTTCGTCATTTTTTTCAAATCCTGAAAAATGATGAAAAACGGCGCGCTATAGTATGCCGTACGATATGGGCTATAGCCCATGGTCCAAAATTATGAGAAACGAGGCTAACTTTTTTTTCCAAAATTTCAAAAAACATGGGATATAACCCATCGTTTTTGTCATTTCGTCATTTTTTTTAAATCCTCAAAAATGATGAAAAACGGCGCGCTATAGTATGCCGTACGATATGGGCTATAGCCCATGGTCCAAAATGATGAGAAACGAGGCTAACTTTTTTTTTCAAAATTTCTAAAACATGGGCTATAACCCATCGTTTTTGTCATTTCGTCATTTTTTTCAAATCCTCAAAAATGATGAAAAACGGCGCACTATAGTATGCCGTACGATATGGGCTATAGCCCATGGTCCAAAATGATGAGAAACGAGGCTAACTTTTTTTTTTCAAAATTTCAAAAACATGGGCTATAACCCATCGTTTTTGTCATTTCGTCATTTTTGTCAAATCCTCAAAAATGATGAAAAACGGCGCGCTATAGTATGCCGTACGATATGGGCTATAGCCCATGGTCCAAAATGATGAGAAACGAGGATAACTTTTCTTTTCAAAATTTAAAAAAACATGGGCTATAACCCATCGTTTTTGTCATTTCGTCATTTTTTTCAAATCCTCAAAAATGATGAAAAACGGCGCGCTATAGTATGCCGTACGATATGGGCTATAGCCCATGGTCCAAAATGATGAGAAACGAGGCTAACTTTTTTTTCCAAAATTTCAAAAACATGGGCTATAACCCATCGTTTTTGTAATTTCGTCATTTTTTTTCAAATCCTCAAAAATGATGAAAAACGGCGCGCTAAAGTATGCCGTACGATATGGGCTATAGCCCATGGTCCAAAATGATGAGAAACGAGGCTAACTTTTTTTCCAAAATTTCAAAAACATGGGCTATAACCCATCGTTTTTGTAATTTCGTCATTTTTTTCAAATCCTCAAAAATGATGAAAAACGGCGCGCTAAAGTATGCCGTACGATATGGGCTATAGCCCATGGTCCAAAATGATGAGAAACGAGGCTAACTTTTTTTTCAAAATTTCAAAAAACATGGGCTATAACCCATCGTTTTTGTCATTTTTTTCAAATCCTGAAAAATGATGAAAAACGGTGCGCTATAGTATGCCGTACGATATGGGCTATAGCCCATGGTCCAAAATGATGAGAAACGAGGCTAACTTTTTTTTTCAAAATTTCAAAAACATGGGCTATAACCCATCGTTTTTGTCATTTCGTAATTTTTTTCAAATCGTCAAAAATGATGAAAAACGGCGCGCTATAGTATGCCGTACGATATGGGCTATAGCCCATGGTCCAAAATGATGAGAAACGAGGATAACTTTTTTTTTCAAAATAAAAAAAAACATGGGCTATAACCCATCGTTTTTGTCATTTCGTAATTTTTTTCAAATCGTCAAAAATGATGAAAAACGGCGCGCTATAGTATGCCGTACGATATGGGCTATAGCCCATGGTCCAAAATGATGAGAAACGAGGATAACTTTTTTTTTCAAAATAAAAAAAAACATGGGCTATAACACATACACCGATTGTGGCGGAAGCAATGCAAGGTACCAACCAGCACATCGGGAGCAATTTGGGGTTCAGTGTCTTGCCCAAGGACACTTCGACATGTGGACAGAAGGAGCCGAGATTCGAACCGCCGACCTATGGATAATTGGACGACCTGCTCTATCTCCTGCAGAGTCATGTTTGCCAGAAAAGGAAACTTTTATGCTCAATGCATTCTCTATGGCAATAGCACAAACTTTGGCATGCTACTAGTCCTACATACTTACACCTAGCAACCCCCATACAAAATTATGAAAAACGAGGGTAAAAAATATAGCATAATCGGAAATGGCCAAATTGGCCATAAAAATACAATATTGGTATCGGAATGGTCTCAAAATAATACAGATTATTTAATCGGTTTTCAACAGCAAAAATTAATACATTTTAAAATAAATCTACATTTAATTTGTGAAAACAGACACTTGGAAAAGTATTATGCTATTTATTGATTGATTGAATACTTTATTAACAGGCTTTGCATTGTGTTTCCATTGTGGTCCTTGTGGCAACCCAGGGGAGAATAGGCACAGATTCACAATAAAATAAGCGGCTCAGTCAGAGTCAAATTCAACATAAACTTAAATTGTCTTTTATTAAAGTGTTAGGGAAAGGGGAAAATGGGGCAAAACGTCAACACAGGGTCCCTCTTGTCAGGGGCTTGGGCTTCTATTCACATGCAGTCCTGTGGGCAGAGCAGAGAGAGAGCTAGTGACTACTTTACTCAGTTGAGGGAGAGTGCTGTAGGCTCTCCCTTGTGGAGTTCAGTCGGCCTAGGAGGGAGGGAGAGACCAGGTGAGACCAGGTGAGCCACAATACACGCACAGCACATCCAAGTGGGTCCAAAGGTTTGAGTTAAGTCTTGTACTCACTTGTGAGATCTCCCTCATACCAGCCTCCTCATGAACAGAGTGATTCCTCCTTCCTCACTACTCCATTAGTTCAAACTGAGTCACCAGACAGCTTGGGCGTCGGCTATTTAAAAGCTTCTGGTGATTGCCTTACCGGCTGCAGGTGCGTCCATGTCCAGGCTCCCATTGGCTGCAATACCTGTACAGGGTGATATACTCCATTATCACCTCCCCCAGCCTCATTCTGTGGGGAATAGGCCTGGCTGTTTCCCCTGGTTTGCCACATCCTCTGTATAAGATCGGAAACGGTCAGAATCGGTATCGGCAGATATGACGCTGCAAATAATCGTAGATCGGATATCGGTCATAATTTCATAATCGTGCACCCCTAATTAAATTGTATGCCTGTTTATCGCGTATCCATCGTATCGGCGGAACAACCGACTCGACGCTGGGCGCAGTCATTGGTGCGTCGTACGGTTCTAGACACACAGCATGGTTCTTGAGGAACAGCATGGCCTGTGCAGTCAGCAGACAGACCATATTTGGGACAAATTCAGTATTCTGACTGCACCAATATGACAGTCGGTCAGCTCCATATTTGGGCAAACACTCCATATTTGGACAAACGTTTGGGAGAAATTCATGATGTCAGGCGTTGTGAACAGCAGCTTGCACCTTAAAACACATGTCGTCTGAAATAAGCATGTAGAACACTGAAGCAGAGCATATAGCAACGACTAAATCACAACTAGTTTGCTTATACCCTGTTAGCGTTCAAGCTGTAATAAAAGGGGTGGCCAGAGAGAAGACGGAGGGAAGGAGAGAGCGGTGTCCTCAAGAAGCCTTTGACCATGGACAATGGACATACAAAGACGGCGGAGGAAGTTCATGGCTTTTTTAACGTAGATGAAAGCACCGGTCTGGGGTTAGACCAAGTGACGAAACAACGAGAGAAATACGGACCTAACGAATTACCACCCGAGGCGGTTAAATCTCTCTGGGAACTGGTGATTGAACAGTTCGAAGATTTACTTGTGAGGATCCTCCTTTTCGCCGCCTGCATATCGTTTGTGCTGGCGTGGTTTGAAGAGGGAGAGACCATCACGGCATTTGTAGAGCCTTTCGTTATCCTACTGATTCTCGTGGCGAATGCCATCGTAGGAGTTTGGCAGGAGCGAAATGCGGAGAATGCTATTGAGGCACTCAAGGAGTACGAGCCAGAGATGGCTAAAGTGTACCGTCAGGACAGAAAGAGTATCCAGTGGATCAAAGCAAGTCAAATTGTGCCTGGGGACATCGTGGAAGTGGCTGTCGGTGATAAAGTTCCCGCGGACGTCCGGCTTACATCTATCAAGTCCACGACGCTGAGAGTTGACCAGTCAATTCTGACAGGGGAATCGTTGTCGGTGATAAAGCGCACGGACCCCGTGCCGGACCCACGTGCCGTCAACCAGGACAAAAAGAACATGCTCTTCTCCGGCACCAACATCACAGCGGGCAAAGCCGTGGGCATCGTGGTGGCCACGGGGGTCAACACGGAGATAGGAAAGATCTGCGACGAGATAGCGTCCGCGGAACAGGAGCGCACGCCTCTGCAGCAGAAGCTGGACGAGTTTGGAAAGCAGCTCTCCAAGGTCATCACGCTGATCTGCATCGCGGTGTGGATCATCAACATTGGCCACTTCAGCGACCCCGTCCACGGGGGCTCCTGGATACGCGGGGCCGTCTACTACTTCAAGATCGCCGTGGCCCTGGCCGTGGCCGCCATCCCGGAGGGCCTGCCCGCCGTCATCACCACCTGCCTCGCTCTGGGAACGCGCCGCATGGCCAAGAAGCACGCCATCGTCCGCAGCCTGCCCTCCGTGGAGACCCTGGGCTGCACCTCCGTCATCTGCACTGACAAGACCGGAACGCTGACCACCAATCAGATGTCGGTCTGCAAGATGTTCACAGTCGACCGGGTTACGGATGACGGCTGCACCCTGAAAGAATTTACCGTAACTGGCTCTACTTATGCCCCTGACGGAGAAGTTTTCCACAAAGGTGTCCCGGTGAAGTGTTCCCAGTACGACGGCTTAGTGGAGCTGGCCACTATTTGTGCTCAATGCAATGACTCCTCACTGGACTACAATGAGGCCAAAGGTGTGTATGAGAAGGTTGGTGAGGCCACGGAGACAGCTCTCACCTGTCTGGTGGAGAAGATGAACGTCTTTGACACGGACGTCGAGGAGCTGTCCAAGATTGAGAGGGCCAACGCCTGTAACGCTGTAATAAAGCAGCAGATGAAAAAGGAGTTTACCCTGGAATTCTCCCGGGACAGGAAGTCCATGTCCGTATACTGTACGCCAAACGGGGCCAGTGAGACAAGGTCCTCCAAGATGTTTGTCAAGGGCGCCCCGGAGGGAGTGATTGACAGGTGCACTCACATCCGCGTTGGTCAGAACCGGGTGCCGCTGACCACTGCCATTAAGGAGAAGGTCATGTCTGTGCTCAGGGAGTACGGAACAGGCGGGGACAGCCTCCGCTGCCTGGCCATGGCCACGCGGGACAACCCCGTGGGCAAAGAGGAGCTGCCGCTGGAGGACTCGAGCCGCTTCGTCGAGTATGAAACCGATCTGACGTTTGTTGGCTGCGTGGGCATGCTGGATCCTCCCAGGGCAGAAGTGGCGGCCGCCATCAAGCTGTGTCGCCGGGCAGGCATCAGAGTGATCATGATCACCGGAGACAACAAGGGTACGGCGATGGCGATATGCAGGCGAGTCGGGATCTTTGGAGAGGATGACCTGCGTGACCTCTCGAGCGTGGCCTTCACGGGCCGCGAGTTCGACGACCTGTCGCCCGCCGCGCAGAGAGAAGCCGTGCTTAAAGCCTGCTGCTTTGCCCGCGTCGAGCCCTCTCACAAGTCAAAGATCGTGGAGTTCCTTCAGTCGCACGGTGAGATCACTGCTATGACCGGGGACGGAGTTAACGATGCTCCTGCCTTGAAGAGAGCGGAGATAGGCATCGCCATGGGTTCAGGCACTGCGGTGGCCAAGTCTTCCTCTGAGATGGTGCTGGCGGACGATAACTTCGCCTCCATCGTAGCTGCCGTGGAGGAAGGACGAGCCATCTACAACAACATGAAGCAGTTCATCCGATACCTCATCTCCTCGAATATAGGAGAGGTTGTCTGTATCTTCCTGACCGCAGCGCTGGGTTTCCCCGATGCCTTGATTCCAGTTCAGCTGCTGTGGGTCAACCTAGTGACCGACGGTCTACCCGCCACAGCCCTGGGCTTCAACCCCCCAGATCTGGACATCATGAACAAGCCACCACGTAATGCCCGCGAGCCGCTCATCTCTGGATGGCTCTTTTTCAGATATATGGTCATTGGCTGCTATGTGGGTGCTGCTACTGTTGGTGCTGCTGCCTGGTGGTTTGTTTCTGCTCAAGATGGTCCCGGAATCACCTTTCACCAGCTGAGCCACTTCCTGCAGTGTAGCCCAGAAAATCCACAGTTTGCGGGTGTGGACTGTGCTCTGTTTCGGTCTCCCATTCCAATGACCATAGCCCTGTCTGTCCTGGTCACCATTGAGATGTGCAATGCCCTCAACAGTGTGTCAGAGAATCAGTCGCTGCTGCGCATGCCTCCCTGGAAGAACATGTGGCTGCTGGGAGCCATCTGCCTCTCGATGGGCCTTCACTTCCTCATCCTCTATGTGGAGCCTCTGTCTGTCATCTTCCAGATCACATCTTTGAACCTCGCCCAGTGGCGGATGGTGCTGAAGATTTCGCTGCCCGTAATTCTTCTGGATGAGGTGCTGAAGTTCATTGCCAGGAACTACCTGGAGCCCGGTGAAGAGCTGGAGAAGCCTGCCAGCAACAAAGGCTCCTCCTTGTTTGCATGTATGGACGGAATCTCCTGGCTCTCGGTAGCCATTTTCCTCCCCTTGCTGCTCTGGATCTGGCACTAACATGGAAGGTTCTGGCTGTAACAAGATGTGCACATGCACGCACTACAGTGGGACACGCGACAGGCCAACATCACGCACACCAAGGCCCGCCACCGCTCGATCATGATTGGCGGAAGGCCCCTCTCTATCCTGATCGGATGAAGGCTGGGCCACCTAGCCAAAAAAAGGTTTTTTGGACCCCCAGGGATTAACTGGGGACAGGGAGAAACTCCTTATATGGTCAGCACACACACATAGTAGGGAGCTCACAACAAAACAAAAAAATAAGTGATATTTTGAAATAAGTGAAATCACTGAATATACCTTTAATTAATTATATACATAATTAATTATACTAGAGCGGTGCCCGTGGGGCCTCTACAGCGGTGCCCGTTGGGCACTGGCTTACTTGGAACGATGCAAGGTGGAAATGAATGCCCCACCCAGATCTGTACAACCGTGGGTCCGACCGACTCGACACCGGTCATTGCACCCGTGGATTACACACGGACAAGAGTCGACGTACAGAGACTTCTGTGCATTTATAGATACCGGTAGATATACATCATTTATATAATAAATCAGATTTATATCATGCTTTTCATGGTACTCGCTTTAAATTGATTATAATTTTAAATAAAGACAAAAAAAATAAAAATGAGAAAGGCATGTGTAAAGAGGTGGGGTTTTGAGGGCAGTTTTAAAGGAGGGGAGACATGGGGGCAGCTTTATGTGTTCCATAAGGAGGGGGGTTGGCAACTGAGAAGACCCTCACCACAGGGGACCACCAGCAGCTTGACCTGAAGGAGATATTTCATGCGTTTTTTCTCTCATTATCCCCAGGCTGAAGGCAATCGTGGCAATTATGTAGCCCTACCGTACTGTCACATTTATTTTTTGAGGGCCTAAACGTTGTCCTCCTACACAAACATTAAATGCCATTGACAATGGATGGACAATTTTGACACAAACATTGCGTAACACAAACATTGCTTGTGAATTTATAGCCCCTCCTATATCCAGCTTTTGGTGCATGTGTGCACAAACTTTGTCCTATACACAAACATTAAATTCCCATTGACGATGAACGGACAATTTTATGTCATAGTGTCTGAGCAAATGTCTATTTTACGTCGTGATGATGTACGACGATAAGAGCACCCCTCACTTCACACAGGTGTGATTATCAATACTCCTTTATATATTTTATTTTAAATGTCTGCCAAATATGTTTTTTTGTTTTTTTTTGTCCCCACACGTCTCAATATTTGCCATTGACGATGACAGGAGAAATTAGGTAAAATGTCCGCCTAATATGACATAAATTTGAGGCAACACAAACATTAAATGTCATTGACAGTGAAGGGAAAATGTACGTCATATGTAGACGAGCAAATTGGCTAACCAATCACATAGATTCAGTTGTTCATGAGATTATATATAATGATAAGAGCGCCCCTCACTTCACACAGGGCTTTTTCAACAATGGCTGGACTGAAACGTTATAGGGTCATACATCATAGATACAGTGCGTCATAACTAGGTTACTGACATCATAACCCAAATAAGACAACTTCTCCGACCAGTGGAAGTTGGAGAGATGTGGAGCGTATGGCAGGATAGATAGGAAAGGTTTGGGAGTAGACGTTCAAATACACAGCTGAAAGTGATTTCAAACGTTATTATTTAAAAGTTAAAGCTCTATTCTGATAGTAATCATAGCTGTAGTGTAAGTCCAATTTTGACCGCTCATTTGTTTCATCGCTTCCCAGTTCTTTTTTTGTTATGCTATGAGTTCTCTCTCTTGATTGAATAAAATTGGTGTCTAGAGTCCAACCGGAACACAGTGTTTTGTTTACTAAAGAACTAGGACAATTTCACACGAATACACAGCCTAATGTGGCTGTTCCCTTGGGTGCATGCTGGGATAATTTATGCCCAGGGTAGTTGGCACAATCCTGAATGCCACAATATGGCACTTGCATGACTTTGTTTTTTTTTGGGGGTGAGGGGGGGGCTTGAATATTTTGGTGCACCACGAGGATGAAACAAAACAACAACTAAAAAATCACACCTGTGTGAACTGAGTGGTGCAATTCCCCCCCACCTCTCTCTCTCTCTCTCTCTCTCTCATTAGCAGGCAACAGAGCAGCCACTATCCCTCTCTTTGTTTCTGGCACCCCATACTGGTACTAATAAGTCATATACTCGTGCTCACACATAGGTGCATGAGACATAGGTAGACACGGACATTGCTGGTTGTAGGAGTGGTTGCACCACTCAAAAAAAACACTCCCCACCCAGTCCCCAGTGTAACCTATTGTAACTGTACACGTCTGTCCTTCGAACACATCTTTTCTCTCTCTTCTCTCTTCATTTGGTTTCATTTTACAGAGTTACATTATAGTTAAACATCTGCATCAGGGCCTCTTAATTTACAAGACGTCTGCACAATTAGAGAATGTTGATTAATGTTGCCTGTTATCTCTCCTAATGGTACCAACATCAACACAGCATGGAATTGTGGACAAAGTCTTATGTATCCAATAAATGTCATCAAATGGTGGTCCGTGGCTCAAACGCACAATAAATAATGGACCTCGACATGAAAAGGGTTGAAAACCACTGGTCTATCATGGCAGGTGCCCAGAATTAAAGTGGTCTTAAACCCGACAGTACCAAGTAAGTACTGTTACAAGCGCCACAGCACAGTAGTGTGTCCCTTGGCAGTAAGTCGTGATGTCACGACTTGTTTCATCCAGAAGTTGGCTTTCAAACATATCGTTTTGAAATGAGTAAGATTTGAACTCATAACCATGGGGACATTAGGCAAGCTTTCTGAGAATGCCTTATTTCACCACACAGGCTCTCTCTGTGTGTGTGTGTGTGTGGCTTTGAACCCAAACTCATTGCACCATATATATCTAATGCCATTGTACAACCAGTGCCCCGTGTCATGAACTGAGGTTCAAGCCTTCCTCCAGTCATTACCTGTCAGCTTCTATAGTCAGATATTGATCTCAAATTGGCCTAGAGAGTATTGTCACACAACAGCCATCATCAATATCATGACAATACATTTCAAGAGCACAAGTGTGTCAGAAAATGAAATTGTACACAACTACTGTACACTGCACTATTATATAGCAGACAATTGGACTCAAGTCATAGTGACTCGACTCGAGTCTGACTCGAGTCGCATATTTGACGACTTGCGACTCGACTCGGACTTTGAATGTAAAGACTTGCGACTCGACTCGGACTTGGAAGGTAAAAGACCAACGAGACTTGAGACTTGACTCCGACTTGCTAGCCAATGACTCCCGACTCGACTCGACTCGAGACAAGATGACTTGTGACTTGTTTTGTTTCCGAGCATACGGTATTTGAATACAGCGTCGGTGTGCAGCGCAACTCCACTCGCACACTAAGGCAAAACCTTTATTTTCACCACACAGCTGCAGTAGATTGAAAAGTTGCTTCCTACCTTTGAGTTAGTGTTGCTGAAAGACACCCAGATCCAATTGTATATTCCATATTTCCATATGTACTAACTAAGTGTGAAGTTGTGTCTGTAAACTAGTGTCAACACGGAGGCACACAGTGACAGTTGTGAGCATGCGCAGATTGCACTACCTCTGCTCCAGCGTACAGGGACAAAACGGCCATTAGGGGGAGCCATAGTACAGTGAAATACAGTGGGGAATATCTATTGATTCATTGATTGAATACTTTATTGGCAGAAATGTAATCGGTATAGGGTACAGTCAAACACTGATCAAAAAGGGATCACTGAAAAAAGTCCTTTCTGTCTCGTTTCCATTCGGTCCTGGGTAATCAATTCATAATCATGACAAGTCACATAACAAAATTCAAATTCTAGACTTGACACAACCTTGTGACTCGACTTGTGACTCGGCTTGACTTGCCCACAACAGAAAGACTTGGGACTCGACTTGGACTTGGGACCAAATGACTTGGGACTCGACTTGGGACTCGGACCTGAGGGTTGGACTGACTTGGGACTCGACTTGGACTTGGGACCAAATGACTTGGGACTCGACTTGGGACTCGGACCTGAGGGTTGGACTGACTTGGGACTCGACTTGGACTTGGGACCAAATGACTTGGGACTCGACTTGGGACTCGGACCTGAGGGGTGGACTGACTTGGGACTCGACTTGGACTTGGGACCAAATGACTTGGGACTCGACTTGGGACTCGGACCTGAGGGTTTGGACTGACTTGGGACTCGACTTGGACTTGGGACCAAATGACTTGGGACTCGACTTGGGACTCGGACCTGAGGGTTTGGACTGACTTGGGACTCGACTTGGACTTGGGACCAAATGACTTGGGACTCGACTTGGGACTCGGACCTGAGGGTTTGGACTGACTTGGGACTCGACTTGGACTCGGACCGGAGCGACTTGAACAATTGTCTGATATATATCTAATGCCATTGTACAACCAGTGCCCCGTGTCATGAACTGAGGTTCAAGCCTTCCTCCAGTCATTACCTGTCAGCTTCTATAGTCAGATATTGATCTCAAATTGGCCTAGAGAGTATTGTCACACAAATAGCAGCCATCATCAATATCATGACAATACATTTCAAGAGCACAAGTGTGTCAGAAAATGAAATTGTACACAACTACTGTACACTGCACTATTATATAGACGCCTTTACTGTATACTGGACTTTTCTAGTGCCAAGATGCAGTACCATGGATTTGGCTTCTGCAAAGACAAAGCTATTTTACAGTATTTAAGCTCCTAATTGTGATCATTAGTGTGAGTGTGATTCTTCTCCGTTGCTTCCAGCAGAAGCACTGACGAGGTGCACCAACTGGAACTCTACACACCTGTGTAAATGAGCATGTGGGCTCAAATCACCAAGTACTGAACCAACAAAGACAGACCTCTGTGTTCAGGCGTGCTTCACCAAGAATGGGTTTAAACGTGGTCAAATGAAGAAGGCCTGTACTGTACAACAATGTAGGACATTTTAAAACTAATTTCAAAACACTCTTGGCATTTGACAAAATGCCATTCACTGTATATACAACTATTATAGCATGTTTAACACCTGCTGCGGTTGTACCTCTAGATGGGAGTAAATGGTACCTACTGTACAAGCATGTACTGTACTGTTCAACTATCATGGATGAATATACGTTCACTTCACAACTGTTCACTTGTGACTTCATATGATTTAATCTACATTTCTCAGCATTCACAAGTTCAGCTTGTGAATGCTGAGAAATGTAGATTATGTAGAAATGTAAATGTAGGTGTGACTTCTGAAAGTCACACCTTCAAAACTCATCTGTCAGCGTTTATGCTAGGGGTGTAACAATATATCGAAATATCGATTTTAATAAAAAAAAATAAAAAAAATAAACAGCAAATATCGTATTGTTTGACTTTGTATCATATTGTTTTACAATGGAAATAATCGGTATCTTATTTTTTGCAATGTACATAATCAATTTTATCAATACTAAGTACTTGTGCATTGCATATAGCAAGATGGATTTAATTACTTTTCCATTCCATATAGCTACAATTGAAAAATGTATGTATTTTTCAATGTCAAGGCGACACAATGTCCATCTATTTGCCAGAGAATCACTGTGTTTACTTTTTTATATCCAATAATAATACATTTTTCCCTTAAAAAACCTGCACTTTCACACATTTAATGTATTTGCTAAATAGTTACTGTATCGGTTTGAAACCATTGAATCGTATCGTATCGTCAACCATGTATCGTGATACTTATCGTATCGCTGTTCAAACGTATCGTTACACCCCTAGTGTACGCGCATGATTTCATCAAGAAACTGTCTGGTTTTTTTACTGTATTTCTCCCACATTCGTTCACATTCACATTACCAACACCGCCATCCGCTTAAACAAAACAAACAACGTTGGGACTTGAGCGTTTATTAAAAAGTTCATCAATAAATAAGCGCGTGAGGCATTTATAAGGTCTTGTCTTGCGTCATTGGTTTTCGGTTACTCCGGTGCTCGGTTGTCTTTGACTCAGACTCTTATATAACAATGGGATTAGATAGCCATCTCAAGCAGGGACTGAGGATCACAGTTTCAGGTCCACCTGCAGTGCTTGCCTTTCACCTCCTCACCCATTCAGCAGTTACTGCAGAAAAAACATTCCAAGGAGGCGCTAAGCTTTCTGCCAGATAGATACAAGCTGGCTCGTATTAGACTTGCATATTAGACTTGTGTGTGATGGTTGACGGCTGATTTAAACAGTTGGCCACACCAGTGTTCATTTTGACAGCATAATTGTGATTTAGTCTTGTGTTTTTGAAATTGTTTAGTCGACTAAATATCTTTTAGTCTTGTAGTCTTATTAGTCAACCAAATAAACACACACCCATCCCTCACTCTGCTTAACTGTATACATTGTGTACAGACCCCCCCCCCCCCCCCCCAAATCATAACGTCAAATCAAAGCAGGGGAGCTGCTCTAAAAAACCCACGCAACGCTCAACACTTCCTTGTTTACAAACTGCCATAAATAGTGGTGGATGGATGGGGTCTGTCTGACCTGACCCCGGGAGGAAAAAGCCCTTAGTCACAGTCTCGTGAGCTAGGGGGAATCGGGGGCAAACTGCCGTTTCAGCCAAATGTTATTTTTAAAAGTAAGGGCAATAGACTGAAGCATGCCCCCCAAACGACCGTGCACATATTTTCACAATGACAGTCACTTATGTGTGAGCATGCGGGGCTCAGGAAGGGCCAATCAATAGCCCCCATTATGAGGGCTGCGAGGGGGGAATTAGGCCGGTCAATGGAAGGGACTAAGCCATGGACGGCGTGTCCACGCTCCCCCTCTGGCGTGGTCTGTTTGTTTTGATGGCAGCACGAGACTGGCGTGACTCTCAGCCTTGTTTACATCGGATACATGTACCCCCCAACCCCCCCACACACACACACACACACACACACACACACACACTCACACACACAACACACAGACAGACACAAGCTATGTGAAATCTCCCTCTCAGATTGCATCAGAGCCAGGGGCAGTGACTGCAAAATGCAAGAACGTCAAGCTTTCCGTAAAAAGGGACACATTTCAACGACCGCTGCTAGAAACGGCAGTCACATAATGTTAGTAGTATTTGTAGTAGATACTAGCAGTAGCATTATTTGAAACTTTGCACCCTATATGGCCCGAAAAATGTGTGTCGTTCTATAGGGTTTGACTGGATTGCTGAATTCCTACAATGACCATAATGCTTTGCTGCACTGCCTCCTCCTTGTGGAGAGGGGGGGGGGAAGGCCAGCATAGACGTATAAGGTAGACGCGCCCCTTTCGGGCTCTGGAGCGTACATGTGCTCAAGGGAGGGCAAAAAAAATCCAGAGATTCGCGGAAGCATGAGCGTGCGCCACAGAGTGCATGTTCGGGTCTGACAAGTCCCGGAAAAAACCCTTGCTTCTGGGGAGGTCCCTGGAACTACATATTTTCAGATGGGGGTCGGCGGGCCAATTACATATCATTTTTGAGAACCACTGATATGGAAACGTGAGGTTTTTCAGGAAAGAAAATACATTTTAAAAACACTTTTGTTTCCGACGTCAGGCCTAAATGGGTTCATATCTATGGGGGAGGCTGCATGGAGGTAACCTGACGCTGCCAGATCCAAAAAGCTTGCTACACAAATTTTGTTTCACAGCTTATTTGGATCTGGGATCTCTGAGGGGGTTGAGCTAACACAGATCCGACCCGTACCGAACCAATCAGCGTGAGCTAAGGGCGGGATGTGCGAAACCGGATGTGAAGCTATATAGACACGTCAATATGATTGGTTGTGTTTGCACGCCCACACGGTGATAGACAGACGCTCCCATCCAATCATCTACCATGTATCTTGAAAAAAAGGAACAGCCCCGTCATCGAATTTGCTTCCGCGATCCCAGATCCCAATAAGCTGTTAAACAAATTTGTGTAGCAAGCTTTTTGGATCTGGCAGCGTCAGGTTAACATGGAGTTGTCACTTTGTAGTCCAGGAAGGAAGTGAAAACACATTTTCACGACAACTTTTGGTCATGAAGATGGTGTCATGACTCAAATTTAAATATCAAAAGAAAACACACGAAAGAGTTTCTTGTGTCCTAAACGTCATTAAAATAAGTTGCAAAAGGGGTGAAGTGGCCGGATTGTGTTTGTCGAACAGAACTGCGGTGTTGTTTTTATGAAAGACAGGGAAAGGAATGAGACCCACAATCGACTTTCCAATAGTAAATTCAAGTACTGAATTGACTTAATTTTGTCCAACAAAATAAGTATCAACTGTAAAGAAGGAAAAATAAATCAAAAAAAAAGTTTGGCAAAGAAACTTTACAGGTGAAGTAAACATTGAAGATGCTTTGCTACAAGCAGAATCTGCTAGAGCTACTTACAGGTGTTGCAGGTTACAAGTGTTGGTAATCCTCGGTGGATGGATGATCTGAGCATTGCGAGTACCAGCTGTCAGGGTCATCAGCTGGGAGCCATCCTTCCTTGATGTTTCGCCCCTTTCATCCCAGAACATCTCCGGATGGTGGGGCCCGCGGTCAGGGACATCTCCCTGCCGCTCCCTGCAGCTGGACTCGGTACTATGCATGGCAGGGGCGTCCTACTCCCTGAGCCAGGTCTGAACCTGGCCGCATACCTTCTGCTTCTTGACTGGTTGTCAGTGGGGCTACGATCCTGCAGGGTTCCAACTGTGGGCTCTCTTCAGCCATATCCATCTTGATGTGGTCTCGGCTACAGTGGCTATCTCCCCAGTGGCTTTCTTCAGTTGTTGACTATACTTTGACATGATCAAAAAACCTATTTTCTCCACATTTCTGAATCTTGTTTTTATTGAACAAGCAAAGCAGCTTATTTACATAGACATGAAATCAGTTTGAACAGTTTTGAAGCTTTCACAAAGCTTTTTAATGCGTCATACAGCAAACTCTTTGGGCTTACGAACAGAACGTAGCTCAACCGAACCAAACCGAAACCTCAAGTCACATCTGTCCATTTCCTCTTATTAAGACTTGTTTTTCTTTCCGTCTTTCTTTTTTTTTTTTTACAATCAATACATCTGTGCAGCATTGAATACAATTTCATACGAAGGCCTATGTTCCTGATTTGTGGCCTCTCAATACTAGATGATTCTTGTATTATACTAAATAATTCAGTCCAATGACATTTGCTTTCAATCAAGGTTATACAAAGAATTCAAGTCAAAATACATGCCAGACATTAGGCATAAATGTAGTGGAAAATTACTGTAATTGGTCACACTGGTGTGTTAATATTGAATTCAAATATGAATGAATGAAATTCAAGTTGTATTCTAAATACCCAAATACTGATCATTAGTGAATGAATGGCATTTTACTCTTGTGATCAGCTCTTCGGAACGACCCTCCCCACCCTCGAGTATAGCACTGTAAACGTGCTAGCAATACACTCTAACATAGAGCAAAGGAAAATACATACCGTCTCCATATGTCCGGAGTAAGCATTCAACAGGTAGAAAACAAGGAATACTTAAAGGACCACTTCACCACTTTTCAACCTATCTTCATATAATAGGTCCTCACTAATAATCATGAAAAAAAATTGTGAATTTTTTTCCTACTCAGTCTGTGTCTCATAGGAGGGCTGTGGGCAGTTCAGAAACTGTCTTCCAGTGACATCATCGATGGGGAATACAAGCTAAGAAAAACTGCAGGCTTTCTAGTCCGGAAAAGTTGCAATGCGAAAATGAAATTCTCACGATAATGAAAATCAAAATATTTTTGTAAAAAAAAATCTGCCTAATGTTGATGTCACTGGAAGACGGTTTCTAAACTGCCCACAGCCGTCCTACGAGACACAGACTGAGTAGAAACAAATCGTGCCATTTTTTCATGATTATTAGTGAGGACCTATTATATGAAGATAGGTTGAAAAGTGGTGAAGTGGTCCTTTAAGCTGTAATGACTACACTGTAGGAAAGAATGTACTGTGTTTGCATTTGAAAACGAATTCCCATGCAGATGGTGGATTGTTTCTAGAAAAGAGTGATTTAGCGATGAGAAAAGAAAAATAAATCAACCGAGTTCCAATCAGATCTCTTGTCTGATTTGGTGTTTATGAACACGGCTTCTTTTTCAGGGTTATTTCCCCCCCAAAAAAACACATTACTTGTTTCAAAATGGCTGCCACAAAAAGTGCACTTTCAGTGAAGAGGAACTGGAGAATGACTTGCAGGAGGAAGAACTGGGAGGAATCGAGAAATAACAGTCCAGTCGAAAAGCAGCCGCTTTGCGGCTTAGATCAATTTGTTTTCAAAGTCAGAAGGCAACCAACCATGCCAAAGTTCACGATAAGGAATAAGGATTGTAATGAAAAAGGTGATGAAAAAAATCGTACAATCGTCGATTGCTTCCCTTACAAAAAGTCCATTGTATTCAAACAAAAATCTTTTGTACAACCCTCTTAACCACAAAGATAAGAAGAGGCCTCCGAGATATAAAAGTTAAGTGAGATAGGAGATGCGAAAATATCACAAACTGGGGAAAAAAAACAATCAACTTATGCGCGGACGGGGCTGAACCCCTTTCGTTCACACACGTCCATCGGAAATACGCGGCGATGACGAAATGTAGAAAAGTCGGAAAAACTCGAAAAATACGGTTTTGAAATGTGCGCGTCACTTTGGCCAATATGGATTCTCTGAGACGAGGAGGAGGGAGCATGTCGTTTGGCTGTGGCGGTGATGATGATGCAGGTACAGCTGTGAGACAACAACATGGGGCTACCGTGACCTTGTGGAGGAGAGACGGATGGAAGGAGGGGTTGGTGGTGGTGGTGGTGGTGGTGGAGACCCGGAGATCAGGAGGAGAAACCTTGGAAGCTGGGTTATTTCTTCCCCCTGACGGGTCACCAATGCTAGGAGCTCTGCAGCAGACGTCTGTAGTGGGGCATGACCTCGTGCTCCGGCAGGTGCAGGTTGAACTCCAGCGCCACCAGCACGGGGAACTCGAAGGCGATCAGCTCTCGGCGGTTCACCCTGAAGCGCTCCTCCAGTTTCTGCAACGGAAGAAGAAGAAGAAGAGGTGATCAGAGCAGGGGGTTCTCACAAGGGGCCAGCTAGGCACTCCAATGTTGAAGCGCTGGTCCCTAGTGGTAAGAGGAAGGACTGCAGGCGGACCCGTGGATTCTTGACGAGGAAACCCCGTGCAACCGAGCGCTCAATGTTAAAGCCCAGCTGCACTTCCGCACTTCTTGACTTCCGGACACGAAATTTTGGTGTCCAAATGCTGATACAAGCGAAAAAATGCGGAAATAGACGGTACTTCCGGCAGCCTTCCGGGTGCTTCAAAACGCCACTGAGCAACTTCCACTGACATGAATAGCGGAGGGGGCGGAGCTTCGCGCCAGTTTAGTCTCTATCCTTTTAATACTCTATGGGTTCTCAACGTTTTTGGGCTGGGGAGGAGACCCCCCCCCCGGAAATGCTTATGGCCATGTCTCGCGACGCCCCGATAAAAGTCTATTCTCAGTTTCAGGGTCCCCAGCTTCTCTCTGAAATGCACTTTGTGCCATTACCCTCTTATGGTCAGCGAAATTAACAGTGGATTGTGCCTTCTGCCTGCACTATTCATATGTTTAATTTGTGATTTTAATGCCAATAGAGAAATCTGTGATATACACACTCCATCTCATTCTCACACGGCAATCCTATAGTATTATACCCAGTCCTGAGGGTGGCGGTAACGTCACCATTATGCGTGATCGACCGTGCATGCGCGGATTCCGGCCGGTTTTAGGTAGATTACATCGGCCAAACAAGCTAAAAGTTGCTACATTTTGTTATATTAAGCTCACGATTACAGGGGATTAAACGATTACGTCAATTACGTCAGTGGCCATAAGGGATTTATTGATTCATTACGTCAATTACGGCACTGGCCATAAGCCGGTTAATAAAGCAATGTATCGGACAGAGTAAACCTCTTCTACTGTGGCATTTCCGGGTTTGCGCCTGCCGCCGATCCACTTAATTTTTATTTCATGACAAAAATAGTGCATTTTTAGAGAGAAGCTGGGGAACTGAGACACTTCCCAGGTTTGAGAATGGTCTTTTTACCTAAAGGTCTAGCAGGCTTTGTTTTCGGTGAGTAGCTACGTAGTTTTGTTTATTTTCGGGGAATTGTAAACCCTCGCACGGCAGTGGGAAAATTTGCGACAGAGCAGTGGATGGGTGTCCGACAGGGCGTCAGTGAGAGAGACTCGCTGACCCACTGGACCAGGGCTAGGTCTAGCACATCAGGGCGTTTTGTCAGCAAAAAAAATAATACACCAAATCATTGATTAGAATTAAGCGACCAGCAGCCATTTTTTGTTTGGTTTTCTAGATTCTTTATGACCTTTGATTAATTAATGTTAACTAATTGCTATGTGTATATACTGTAGGTTGACATTTATATCTTTTTAATGCATTGACAAGGGAGTTGAATTGAAGATTAACAGATTGTATTTACCGATTAGCCTCGATAACCAGGCTTTCATTTAGTCGAAAAATGAAAGCCTGGATTTACGCATGGGCTGCACTGGTCTAAAAGTGGGATCGCTCCAAATGATGTGACGTCAGGGCTCTGAGCGGTGTGCACCCCTCAGGCTCTGAGCGGTGTGCACCCCTCAGGGCTCTGAGCGGTGTGCACCCCTCAGGGCTCTGAGCGGTGTGCACCCCTCAGGGCTCTGAGCGGTGTGCACCCCTCAGGGCTCTGAGCGGTGTGCACCCCTCAAAAGAGCACCGTGAGGAAATTATTACCAGTGGAATTCAAACGAGGCTATGCGAGGAAAATGAGGAGAATGGCTGAAGAACCCACCACACCGTCTAAGAAAAAAACCAACGTGTGCCGACTCTGTGGAAATAACTTTGACAGTCTGTTAGAATGGTGTATACTCCAGCAACCAGTGGTTTCTGCTTCTGGTCGAGGGGGGAGGAGAGACCGGGGCTGACGGACAGATCGGTGAACCAATCAGCGTGCGCGTTTCTCTGAGCCGCGGCCCTCCCATCTAGGCCAGAAATGTCTAGCGTTAGCTCAGGCTATTTACCATTTAGGCCTGATGTTGAAATAAATAAATAAAAATACTGACAGTTTTCTGAAAAACCTTGAAAACGATTTTTCAAAAATAGCAGAACCTACAAGCTATGAGCTTGTAGATCGATCTACTATATTTCAATAGCTAAAGGGGTTCCCAGTCCCACCCAAAATGGGTCAATGTTTTCATATTTTCACCGCTACGCTATATTGAAGAACCTTACGTCTATCAGATGCTTGACGTCGTGCTTCTTGAGGTCTCCGCCGATCTTGGCCGCCAGCAGGACACAGGCCCCGGCGCAGAGCTTGCGGTTCTGCTTGTTGAGCTTGCCCTGGAGCACCAGCTTCTCAAAGTAGACAAAGGCCATGGCCACGGTGGGCTCTTCATAGCCACACTCAAACTGTGCAAGCTTCCTAATCTCCCTCTTCAAGCTGTGTGGCCCAAGAGAGACACAAATGAAAGAAATGAATTAAGAGTAGACAAAACAAAGTGTCACGCGCGCGCGCGCGCACGCACGCACGCACGCACACGCACACGCACACACACACACACACACACACACACACACACACACACACACACACACACACACACACACACACACACACACACACACACACACACACACACACACACACACACACACACACACACACACACACACACACACACACACCGCCAATGGCTTCTGACATACATATAGTGGCGAGGCTTCCCTCACTTTGAGATGTAATCCTGGGCTCCACAATCCCTCTGGGGAGTGCAACGGACTGACCTCATGCTTCGTTCTATGCATGAGGAGTCCAAGCTGCTTCTTTTCACCCGACAGGGGGGAGTTTCCCTGGTTGGACGTAGCGCGTGGAAGGAACACGTTATTCCGACCAGTTCCTTTCCCCTCCCATCAGGCCCCCCTGGCTGGCCAGGGGGAGGAAGTTTAGAGACCAGGATTACTGCATGTTTTATGTGAGGGTACCTACCCTAGGGGACACGGGGAGAACATGCAAACTCCACACAGAAAGGCCCTTTTCGCCAACCACGCCTCGGGGTATGGGCACTGATGACGCGGAGGAGAGAGCACGCCCCCCAGCGCCCACAGCGGGAATCGAACCCAGGACCTTCTAGCTGTGAGGCAACCGCACTACCGACTGTGCCACCGTGACAGAATTACAGTGTGATAGATGTATTTCTGACATTTAACACACCGAAGCCCAGTGTTTATTTCGTCGACTAATATTATGACAGAAAATGTTCGTCGACTATCCTTTTTCACTGACGAAAAATAAATGTTTGATCCTGTATAAGTAAGACACAAATCATTTTACACTTGCACAAAATACAATACACAACTCACAACGTGACGCGTTGTGAGCTTGAAGATCGGCTATTTGGTGTAAAATCTGCCAAATACGGCAAAAGACATTTCAGTCAACTAAATCAACTGTAGATTTAGTCGACTAAAATCTTATGACATTTAGTCGACTGAAACGACACTAACACTAAAACATCTCAGATGACTAAAATGTGCCTAAAACTAAATGACGTTTTATTTCCAGAGAATATGACTGAACTAAAAGGTCAACTTGCTGCCAAAAACAACGGTGAGGCTTTTTAGTATTAGAGTATTGTGACATAACCCATTTTGACCTGAGATCAGATTCTAAAAATGTCTACATCCTGAAAACTTTTCTGAAAAAGCTATGTTTCCATGTCAGTCGTTCTTCGATTTTTAGCAGACCTACAAGCTCGTAGCGCGCCACTCGGTGGCACGCTATGAGCTTGTAGGTCTGCTATTTTTCCAATACACCAAAAGGGGTTCCCGGACCAAAATGGGATAAGAGCAAAGTGGCTGCCGTGGGGCCTATATGGATCGATACGACATGCATGGATTCAGGTCACCTGAGGTATAGAGCCTCGCAGTCCCGCCCCCTGCCTGTCATGGCGACGAGAGGCCCGGAAAATAATTCCCCCATGCATTTTGCCCATAGACGTTTTACAAAAAGTATTTATTTAAAGACCTTTAACCCGTTTAGACCAGACGTCGAAATTAAAAAATATATATATATATATACCCATGTTTCTATATCGGTGGTGCTCAATATTTCATGTCAAGGACTCCAAAAATGATATGTATCTGGCCACCGAGCCCCCATCTGAAAATATGTTGTTCCAGTGACCCCCCCCCCCCCCCAGAAGCAAAGATTTGAGTTAAAAACATTCGTTCTGAAAGAAGCGGTGCCGCGCTATGAGCTTGTAGATCTGCTATTTTTCAATAGCTAAACAAGTATAAGACAATGCTTAAAACACCAACAGGGCTTCCCGTACAGAGTGGATTAAGCATCGGACAAATCACAAAGAAGAAAAACAACAACAAAAGTGTTGTAACCTGCCCTTTTCTGAGTGGTGCAACCACTCCTACAACCAGCAATGTCCGTGTACACCTATATGTATGTGGTCATGTACCCATGCATGTGGTCATGAGCACCAGTATATGACTATAGGGTACCAGTAGGGGGCGCCAGAAACAGAGAGAGGGATAATGCTGCAATGTTGCCTGCTAATGAGAGAGAGAGAGAGAGAGAGAGAGAGAGAGAGAGGTGGGGGGTGGGGAGCTGCAACACTCAGTTCACACGGGTGTGATTTTTCTTCTAATTATTTGTTCGGCCCAAAAAAAATGGTGTTCGTTGTCATGATTTGTCACGATCCGAGTTGGCTTTGTCTGAGGCTGACCTTACAGGTCTTAAAAATAAATACTTTTTTAAACGTCTATGGGAAAAAAAAATCATTATTTTCCGGTGTGCCTCGTCGTCGTTCTGAAAGGGGGGGACTGCGACGCTCTAAAGTCTAAATGGTACTTGAACTTGGTGACAATCATACCTCCTGATTTTGCTGAGTGTCAACCTGATGTGAGGGAACTTCTCTTTGAATGTCTCGTTCATGTCCTTCTTGAGGTCAGAGGGTTTGACGTACTCGATGACTGTGGTCTGTGAAAAGGGAAAACGAGACAAAAGGTGTCAGAGAGACACCCTGGGAGCCGCGTTAAAGGTGACTGGATCCCACTACACACAACAGGTGTCGGGTTCCTGAAAGCTGAGGCAGGACCAACGCCACACAGGATTGATTGATTGATCGCATTGCATTGAGTGGCTCATATAAACACCGCTCGTGGCGAGTATATCGGCTCACACACACAGACAAACACAAAATGTACCCGGTGAACTCTAAAAGAAACGCTTTGGCTGGCCTTTGTTCTTTTAACCCGTTCAGACCTGAGAACTGATTCTATACGAATGTCTTCTGAATCATGACAGTTTTCGGAAAAAAACCTTCTATGTTTCTATCGTCAGTGGTTCTCAAACTGTCCGCTGACCCCCCAATCTCAAAATATGTTGTTCCATGGGGACCCCAACCAGAAGCAAAGATTTGAGTTAGAAGCGTTCACTGGGAAAGAATATACATTCAAAGATACAGTGAGCTTATACTGTAGAATGTAGTGTAGATTTGCTCTGATCTTTTTAGCCGGGCCCTTACGGTAATGCGGCAAGCTGTGTGGGCGTTCGCTTGGGCCGAAAAATTCTGATGGGAGCGGCAAAATTACCCTAATAAAACAAAATATACAATAACTAAACTCAAATCTCACTCGAAATTAAATGGAAAAAAAAAACCCTATCCCAGTGAAAACCCTGAAAGCTGCAACTATGTTTGTAACTGTTTTTACCTGGTAACTATACTGACATACTAATACCATATATGTAAATATCTGTCAAATGTCAAATGTAGCAGAAATAATGCTGAGTCATTGTGAAATTAATTAAGCAATATTACACGAGAGGGTGTTCTTTATCATCATTAATGCACGCCTGCGGTTCCGAAAGGTATCGGAGAAGTGCATTTATGACGATAAAGAAGACCCTTTAGTGCAGGTGTTCCCAAACGTTTTTGGACCAGGTACCCCTTTTGGGGTAGATATTTTTCCAGGTACCCCCTCATCCTCGCAACACGGATAACAATATATTTACAACCACAAGCAGTGTTTCATGCAGGAAAAAGCTTTGGCATGGTGCTGGTCACAGGCCGCAATTTTGATTAATTAATTAATTTGATTCATTAATTAATAAGATTAATACATTAAGATTAATTTGTATTATTGCTCTTGTATTGCTATTGGAGACACTGGGGGGACACTGGGGGACACTGGGCAGGCACTGAGGAGGCACTGGGGAGACACTGGGGAGGCACTGGGAAGGCACTCGGGGGGCACACTGGGGAGGCATTGGGGAGGCACTCGGGGGGACACTGTCTAAATGTATACGTCTAAATGTATACGTTTAAATGTAGACGTCTAAATGTAGACGTCTAAATGTATACAGACGTCTAAATGTAGATGTCTAAATGTACGTCTTCTCTTATGGGGGTCCCTGGCATATCTTTTCAAATGGGGGTCCACAGGCTAAGTAGTGTCAATTTGGGGGTCCTTGACATGAAAAAGTTTGGGAACCACTGCTTTAAACACTTTAGCACTTTATGAACATGAACAAAATAGATGGGTCCCCCATGGAACTCCCTCAGGTACCCCTGGGGGTCCCCGGACCCCACTTTGGGAACCACTGCTTTAGTGTAATATTGCAATTATACAAGTTACCCTTAAAACTAAGATAACCGCAGAAAAATGATAATCTTTCGATAACAGATGTAGCCACACCGGCCACACATGTCCCAATAAACTAGCTAGCCTATAGCCACCGAGTCTGCTGCGCTCTGAGAGAAAAGCACGGCTGAATTCTTTGTTTTGATTAGCCGTGCCATTATCGCGGTTTAAGCACGGCTAGAAATCCGTTTCAACCAATCAGATTGCTTCCTCGAAACGACCGGTTGTATAATACACTGTATGGCCTTGGAAAACAGGAAAACTAAAACACTAATGTCACACCACACCATAACAGTATGTTATTCCCAAACATCTACATACAGACTAAAGGCACAAAAGGAAAAAAAATTCAACTTGTCTACACTTCTACACTTTTCTACACTACAATCACTTAAAACAAGTGAAGCTAACATTTTCCTCTGATTCATATGGAACGTCCCTAACTGTAAGCCAAGCTAAAAAAAAATAATAATAATAAAGGAGGAAAAAAAAGTGTTATCTCCTGCTTGTACAGCCTGAAAATCCAGCCCGGGAAAAGTCATGGCTTCTAAGCACCGCGGGGTCACAGAGCGAAATGTTCAGAAGTCACTGGTTCAAATCCTATAGTAAACACAATAGCTATTGTTGTCAGAGGCTGGGGTTTCGCAATTGGAGGAAGAGAAGAGAAAACATTGTCTGGCCTTGGACTGAACATTTCAACCCTCACTGTGTATTCTGCCATTCCACGGTTAACAAAAACAGAAGCCCTAGTAAAGAATGAGAGCAGAGACTGGTATTTTTCCCCCCTGTGCGAACACAATAAAGCATCCGTTCCTTTCCGGAACATGAGAGAGGACCAGTGTTGTTTTCGTCGACTAAAACTAAGACGAAAAATGTTCGTCGACTACCTTTTTCCACTGAAGAAAACTAAATGGAAACTAAATGAAAACTGTGCTATGATGACTAAAACTAAGACTAAATAATAAATATACTGACAATTTCGTCAACAAATAAAAACTAGACTAAAATGTTAGGAAGGGACTAGTGGACAAGATATCCAGTATAAGTCATTTTACGCGTTGTGAGCTTGTAGACCGGCTATTTTCAGCAAGTGTAAAAACAGTCCTTACGACGGCATCAATGCCCACCAAAATACATTTTAGTCGACTAAATCAACTGTAGATTTAGTCGACTAAAATCTCATGACATTTAGTCGACTAAAACTAGACTAACACCAACACATTTCAGGTGACTAAAATGTGACTAAAACTAAATAAAAACTATTCAAAAGACTATGACTAAAACTAAAATCGAAATGTGCTGCCAAAAACAACACTGGAGAGGACGTACAGCGGCCACAGTAGAACATGAGAGGGACGTACAGCGGCCACAGTAAGAACATGAGAGAGGGACGTACAGCGGCCTGACCTGAGATCAGATTCTAAAAATGTCTTCTACATCCTGACAGTTTTCCATTCTGGCCTGAGATCAGATTCTAAAAATGTCTTCTATGTCAGTCGCTCTTCGATTTTTCAAAAAATAGCAGACCTACAAGCTCGTAGCGCGCCACTCGGTGGCGCGCTATGAGCTTGTAGATCTGCTATTTTTCAATCGCTAAAAAAGCATAACATGATGCTGACACCAAAAGGGGTTTCCGCGCAAAATGGGTTAACAACCCATTTAGACCTGAGGCCTGAGGCAGATAAAACATTTAAAAAAAAGGCTTCTAAATCAAAGACAGTTTTCTGGAGAAAAAAAAAACAACGTTTCTATATCAGTGGTTCTCAAACTATTTCATGGCAAGGACCCCAAAAATGATTTGTTGATGATGTTGTTCCAGGGACACACCCCCCCCCCCCCCCCCCCGAAGCAAAGAGATTTGAGTTAAAAAAGTTTGCTGTGATAGAATATAATATTCAAAGATTTGCACCACATTTTCACGATTTTTCAAAAATATCAGATCTACAAGCTCTAGTACAGCGTGCCGCACTACGAGCTTGTAGATCTGCTACTTTTCAATAGCTAAAGTATTACATAATGCTTAAAACACCAAAATGGGTGCCCGTCCAGAATGGATTAAATAGCTACTGACCACTGGCTTGGTGATATGGTGAATATATTTAACCAGACCAGAGGAAAGAAATAGGCTTTGGACAAATTATCTTGTTGATTAGAGCAGTGGTTCCCAAAGTGGGGTCCGGGGACCCCCAGGGGTACCTGAGGGAGTTCCAGGGGGGACCCATCTATTTTGTTCATGTTCATAAAGTGCTAAAGTGTTTAAAGCAGTGGTTCCCAAACTTTTTCATGTCAAGGACCCCCAAATTGACACTACTTAGCCCGTGGACCCCCATTTGAAAAGATATGCCAGGGACCCCCATAAGAGAAGACGTCTACATTTAGACGTACACATTTAGCGTCTACATTTAGACGTACACATTTAGACGTCTACATTTAGACGTCTACATTTAAACGTCTACATTTAGACGTATACATTTATTTACCTGGAAAAATATCTACCCCAAAAGGGGTACCTGGTCCAAAAAGGTTTGGGAACCCCTGGATTAGAGACCAATAGAATAATGACATATACATGTACACATGTGGCTTTATAATAATAAATAATTAAAATAATAATTTCACGTTAACTGTTCTATTCCGCAGACAATAATTATAAAATAAATAAATAGAAAAGAAAAATATCTCCGAACTTGATAGGGACGGAATAATGTTATGCTTGTCAAATTCACAGAGGCATGTGAGCTTCTCAACCAAAACAACACATTTTCCATTCTAATCTCAATGGGAAAACATTGATGTCATTTTCGTTAGTGTCCCACAACATAACCGTCCATAACTTGTGTGTGTGTAAATACTTTTGAATGTGTTGTTGTTTATACAACGCCGACCTCTCCAAGCAAAACTCCTTGTACTGTCTTGTGTGTACACATACTTGGCAAAATAAATAATTGGGAGTCTGACAATGATAAATGCAGAGCGCTCTCTCTCTCTCACCATGTAGGAAGGAAAGATGAGCACTCTCTTGTGCTTCCCACACGGCCACTGGGGGTCATCCAGCAGATTGGGGTCATACTCACGAAAGTCCCCCAGATCATTCCCTGACGAGACCATGAACACAACAACAGAGAAAGACAAAATGAGCCAGATGCAACAACAACAAAAATCAGCCTGCAAAACATCATCTTCTCAGAATCTGTACACAGCTCTTAATGTGCACTGTGGCACTGCACAGAAGGAGAACGCATTGGAAACAGCAGCTAACTAACATTTGCTTACGGTACTAGCAAACGTACTGCGTGATTGCAAAGTGTCTCCCCACTTCAGTCTGTATACAACGTGTTAAGCAAGAAAGCATAGTCCCATGTATCGCAATTATCTGAACATGGTGATTTGGGGGGGGGGGGGGGGGGACGGACTATAGGGCCTGGCGCAATCATGACAATTTAGTTGACGATTAAATATATAACTAAACTAATAAATGCTACTAACGTACTAATAAGTACTACTTAACGTCCCCCAAAATATGCCCCAAATGCCCTGCCGTTAAGATGAAATGGAAATTACGATTTTTCGATTGTGCAAAAAAAATAATTGTGATTAGTTCCCATAATTACAGGTGCAGGCAATTATCTAATGAAATGAAACAATGAAAGTTGATTCACGGCGGGGGGGGCAAACCTGTGTCTATGCTGCTCTGATTGCTGTTGGCGCGACCCAGGCTGAGGCTGCGGTGGCTGGCGTTCCGTGACTGGGAGAAGGACGAGGTGGAGTCCATGGTGTTCCGTCGCCCCCCGGAGGGACCGGCCAGGACGTTGGTGGGATAGAGGAACTGGGTGTAGGACACCGTCTGCACAGACATACAGTTATGTTTGTTAGCCAAAAACAAAGTGAGCCCGTTGAGTCCCGAGGCCGATTAAAACCCATTCTGGCCGGGAACCCCTTTTTGGTGTTTTAAACATTATGTTATAATTTAGCTATTGGAAAATAGCAGATCTACAAACTCATAGCGCGCCACCGAGTGGCGCGCTACGAGCTTGTAGGTCTGCTATTTTTTTTTTTATCGTGAAAATGTGCCTCAAATTTGGATTTTTTTTCAGAGCAGAACGTTTTTAACTCAAATCTTTGCTTCTGGGGAGGTCCCTGGAATACCATATTTTCAGATGGGGGTCGGAGGCCAATTACAGATCATTTTTGGGGTCCTTGACATGAAATATTGAGTGATATAGGCCTAGAAACATGGGTATTTCAGAAAACTGTCAGGATTTAGAAGACATTTTTTCAGGCCTAAATGGGTTAAAAAAAAAAGAAAAAACGTATTTTCGTTTTCCGTTTCCGTTTTCTGAAAGGTGTTAATAATTTACGGTATCAGTGGTGCTCAAACTTTTTAAATGTCAAGAAGGACCCTTAGACTTTTTGGGCCCCCAGAAGGAAAATGAATGAGTTAAAAATGTTCACTTTAATATAATTATGTATATAAATTCAAAGATTTGCACAAAATATGTTCATGATTTTTCTAAAATAGCAGATCTGCAAGCTTGCAAGTGCGTTACTTTATGCCGTACTGTATATATCTGCACATTTTGAATAGCCAACCAATGTGCTATAATAGTATATATATATATATATATATATAGCTAAAATGCCACACCTTAATGGGTTAAATCAGTGAATCCAAACATTGCTTTGCAAGCTGGACGCTGGACACTCCTGGGATCAGATTCTAAAAATGTCTTCTACATCCATGACAGTTTTCTGAAAAAGCTATGTTTCTATGTCAGTCGTTCTTCGATCTTTCAAAAATAGCAGACCTACAAGCTCGTAGCGCGCCACTCGGTGGCAATCTGCTATTTTTCAATAGCTAAAGCATAACATAATGCTAAGACCAAAAGGGGTTCCCACCCAAAATGGGTTAAGTACCTATTATGTAAAAAAAAAAAGGGAAAAAAAAAGGAAATAAATATTTGTGCATTTAAAAACTGTGTACATTGGTGACTATAACTATAATCTACCTGATCTTGAGGTCTTCAAAAAGAAATTCGTCTTCTTATCAACTAGTACCAACAAGGTTGACTAGTGGATTGTCGAACTAGTTGCTTAATGCCCTCCCAGGCGCATGCCACATATAGGCTTTGGCCTGACAGCGTGTTGCGTGTTCCGAAGTCCCGTTCATGACGACCTTTGCTGCATGTCTCTCCCCTCCTCTACCCTCCCTCTATCCTGTCTGTCTTCACTTGATACCATCAATAAAAAAGGAAGAAAAGCCTCCCCCAAAAAACTAAAAATCTTAAAAACTAAAACTAAAATAGAAAACACTGAGGATTCTATAGCTAAAAATCTAAAATGCCACACTCACCTTTCCGTCAGCGCCCAGCTCCACTCCTTCCAGCCCAATCACCATCTCCTTGGCACTGACGCCACCCGAGGGATGGCGCTGGCGTCCTCCTCCTTCCAGTTTGATGTCCCTGTCGGGGGGGCACAAGACCCTTTAACAACTCTCTCTCATGCAGCGATGCACACACCGCAGTAGTCATTCATATACAGTACACAGTACGTTCCCTTCCTCCACCCCACTGTTGCTGCCTGCCCCGTCGGTGTCGTTTTTGGCAGCAACTTTTGATTTTAATCTCTTCAATAGCTTTCATTTGGTTTCAGTCACATTTTAGTCACCTGGAATGTTTCAACGTCAGTCTGGTTTTTAGTCGACTGAATGTCATACGATTTTAGTCGACTAAATCTGCAGTTGATTTAGTCGAGTGAAATGTGTTTCGTCGGGCCTCGATGCCGTCGTAATGGCTGTTTTTTTACACATGCTGAAAATAGCCGATCTACAAGCTCACAACACGACGCTTGTGAGCTTGTAGATCTGCAATTTCCAGCATGCAACCAAGTGGAAAATGACTTCTACTGGATCTCTTGTCCACTAGTCCCTTCCTAACATTTTAGTCTAGTTTTAATTTGTTGACAACATTGTCAGTATATTTAGTCTTATAGCTTATAATCATATAGCTTAGTTTTCATTTAGTTTTCGTCAGTGTTTTTTCACAGACGAAAAATGTTCGTCGTCTACCTTTTTTGGTAGTCGACGAACATTTTCCGTCTTAGTTTTAGTCGACGAAATCAACACTGCTTGCCTGTCACAGCTATCTGCCGCTTCCCTTATCAACAGATGGTCCCCCCCCCCCCCCCCCCACTATCGAACTGCACTCGTCCACACAGCTGGCACAGCTCCAGTGATTGCCAGTCTCGTTTGTCATGTTTCTGGGCAATTAAATTCAAGTGCGCCCTTGGGAGGTGTGTGTGTGTGGGGGGGAGGGGAGGGGGGGGGGGGGGGGGGGGGGGGTGACGACGACGACAAGGGGAGAGTTGGGTTTCACTCCAGCAAGCAGGGCAGCAGTCTCTCTTCCAGCTATAGGAGATGCTGCGTCACCACCAATACTTGAAATGCCACACCGATGTGAGAGCTTTCCAACAGGTCATTATGGTTTGCTGAGTAAGAGTATATTATGTGGGCGTGCAGTAGAACTGTGTCAGTAGAGCAAACCGTTCGTTTGCACGCTGCTGAGTCAAGTCAGCGTGGGCCAAATAATGTGCCCGTGATCCACGTTTGTCTGTTGTCAACAAACTCCGCGGCCGTCACGTCACTATGCCAACTAAACATCTAAAAGGGGTTTGTCATACTGCTGTACTTACTGTAACTGAATAGCCTCAGTATGAGGCCATGTTTAAGCTGTGTTCGACATCTTTTTTTAGAACTGTGATAAAACTTAAGTGACCTCCTTGCTGGTTTAGACAAAAAACATTAAAGGTTGGTTAATCTTACATTTGTGCAATTTGAATGCCCTGCCATACAGAAATCATAATGATATAGGACCATACCGGTGGTCTGACATGTTTAGTGCATTGACTATCACGGTACACTTTACATAACTTCTGGCTGTTTTCCAAGCATACTGTGCTGTGGTGTTCTTGAATGTGGACACTTGAGACTTGCTTGAGATAGGTATCCTATATCATTGCATGGTTATTCTTTTTGTCAAAGGTAATTTATTGTTGCATCCCAAATGCATTTTAACCCATTCTGACCGGGAACCCGTTTTGGTGTTAGCATCATGTTATGCTTTAGCTATTGAAAAATAGCAGATCTACAAGCTCATAGCGCGCCACCGAGTGGCGCGCTACGAGCTTGTAGGTCTGCTATTTTTGAAAAATCGAAGAACGACTGACATTTTTTAAATCTGATCTCAGGTCAAGAATGGGTTAATCAGACCAGTGTGTGTCCAGTGGAAACCTGGTATGAATCTGATCTCAGGTCAGAATTGGTTAAAGCATGGATTGATTTATTTTCCCTGGAAAAAAGATTGATACGTGAACGAAAAGGTGGGAGATTGCAGGCTCTGTGATCCAAATTTAAGTTCCCATAACACGGGCCCAGGTTACTTTAAGAAGGAAACGCGATAGAGGTTAAGAAATAGGACTTTCTTGAAGATGAATATTTGAACTAGCAGTTGTAAATGTGATATGAATTAATATTGAAAAACAGCATACAATTTTGGCTAAGAGGAATGGGTTGTTCACAAACAAGCTGTGCGAGACCAGCTGTGGGGTTTTGTCTCTGCGCCTGCAGGATTAGCGATAGATTGAATGTGCAGGTTTAGTTGTCCGTCTACAACAGCTAATTAAAAACTAATATTGACTACACCCATACAGCAGTTAATTAGTATGTCAATTTAAGTTGATGCCTAGTGTGCGACTGATCTTCATCACATTAATAAATAAGCATAAACAAAGTACTTTGTACACCAAACAATATTGGTGTAGCTAAGCTAAGAGATTACAGCAGCTACCAAAAAATACTTTTTTTACATTTGGGGCAAAATGACTGAAAATCGAGTTTGGCACAAATGCCCGGGGCTTACATGGGGATTCACGATCCAAGGAATCCACGTTCCAGGGGGGGAAAAAATGATTTTGACCGTACGACCGGGCGACCTACGGTTCAAGAGTCATGGGCCAAAACGTGAAGGACTCTGTTAAAGTCTCAGGCCAAACCGTGAAATGGTCTATGTTCATGTACAGTATAGGCTATATGGTCGAAGCTGTGAATATGCAATGGCGCCAGCATGGACCTTTAAAACCTGCAGAAATAACTACAAATACTGCATCACGGTCGTATGCCAACCACATGCCGTTTACGCCCGTGTCTCTGTCTAGACTCACATGTAGTGAAGACTGACAAGACAACCCCAAACACATCATTCCTCTGGCCACGGCCCGTTGCCAGGGGAGTCATGAACGGTACTACCAGAGGAATCAAACCAATAAATGGAACAAGCAGCTGCAGAGGTTTACACACCAATAAGTTAACACAAAACTCCTCAACCTCAAGCATGATCCTGGGGATTCGTGATGGTGAAATCCACCTCATTGTATGAATAAATAAATGTAATCCTCCAATTGGACATTTTGGGATAAAACTGACAAACAACGATACGGGAAATCCGTGTGTTGGAGCTCTTCTTTTTCTTCTTTTTTTTATATATATTTTTTATCCCACGATTTTGTAACCCTTTTTTCACCCCTGTGTCAATCATCTACTGTGATCCTGGGCTCTACACACCCTCCGCCAACCTGGGGAGAGGAACGAACTTGAACTCATGCCCGAGTGTCCAAGTTGCTCCTTTACACCTGACAGGGGGGAGTTTCCCTGGTTGGACGTATAGCGCGTGGAAGGAACACGTTATTCCAACCAGTTCCTTTCCCCTCCATCAGGCGCCCCGGCTGGCCAGGGGGAGGCAGTTTAGAGACCAGGATTTGTTGGAGCTCTTCTTATTCGTTTCCACCCGGGTCTCATTTTTCATACTCAAAATGACACCTATATATAGGAATGAAAACAAATAAACAAGTGGGCGTTTGGATGACAAGCCCAGTGTTGTAATGATATTATGCGGGGGGTCAAAGTGCTGCAATGGAAACAGTGTTATTTAGGGAGACAATCTGTTGACAGACGAGAGGCGAGATCCCCAGACAGCGGACGACTCAGGAGAACAGCCAAGAGGAAGTAAGAAGGAGAAAAACAGAAAACCAAAAAGCGTTCATGGGAGAAAAAGCTTTCTTTGAAGCCAGCAGGAAAATTAAAACAGGGAGCTCAGGCTTATTGCGGTGGAAGAGAAGAGGAAATCATAAAAAATAATAAAAACTTGCTTGCGATGCCAAAGTGCATGCAGAACAGCTGAATTCAAATGTTTCTGTTAGTAGTGTTATAATCTACGTGACCGCAGTGCTCCAAGGTTTGGACTACGGGCTAAGTCAAGCATCGAGGTGATCTCAAAGATGAACCCGTTTTTGGTCAACCATGTTAGCCGATACTTGCCAAAAGGAAAATTAGGCCTGCTGTGCTTCAAACACTCAAAATAAGATGACTACGTTTCCTAAAAAGAAAAAAAGATAGATGGATGACAGATGTGCAATTAGCAGCCGTTAACAGTTCCCATAACTAGTCTAGAGGTAATGCTCTAGAGATCTGATCTAATTAGCAATTGAACCAAACTGCTATTTCGGGGTCAGACAGAGAAACATAAGAGGTAGCAGTGGCTATTAAAAGGACCACAAGTTGTGTCCATTTAGTTGGGCAATTTACTTTTAAAAAGCAATATACTACATACTGAATAACCCATTAATTACTTCCAGCAGTGACAAATTACTTTCTTTAATACTCCCCGGGGGGGAAAGGCTATTGTTATGCTACTTGTTCACTCCTTCTGCACGAATTGTAATTGGTCACAACAAGTGGATATGGAAACAGTTTTGTTTGCTGCTGCAGCAGAGAGAAAACACATTTAATTTCCTGTTTACTATAAAACAGCCTTGTTCCTATATAGACCGATTCACAGAGGGTTGCCTGGGTGCGGCCATTACTGAGGTGTACCATTAAGCGCAGCAGCACTGATTAGCTACACCTGGCCTACGTAGCACCTGCTCCATGGATTACACCTCAGTAATGGCATTGACATACCTTTCCGTTTACTCACCACTCCCTTGTGGTATTGTACCAACAATTAGCTTTTTTTCCCCCGTTATGTGGACCCCTATAATAATGTTTGTAGCGAGACACATTATATACGTCCAAATTAGCTGAAATTAGAATAAATATCACACTTCATAACATAATTACATAGTACTACTCTGGCTCTAGTCTCTCGAGACAGACTGGCCGCTGTTTTTCTTTTGTTTTGCTAATGCGTTCCCAGATTGCTCTATCCTTCACTTTACCGCCAATCATTTTACAAACCAATTCTCTTGTGGTTTGTTCGATTTTTCGAGGAAGCCTTTGAATGCCTTTGTTAAGATATGAAAATCAATTTTCAGAAACTCTACATGCTTAGTTGAGACACGTAGATAATCCAACATTGCGAAATGTCATTGTGCAGTTATTGTTTGTCAAAGTTGTGTTATTATAATGTTTTTCGAAGCATTGATCAATTTGAAAAGTATAGCTGAAAATAGTCCATCTATTTTCATCAATGCTAAATAAACCCCTTTATCCATAAACTACCTTGCCCTTTCTTACCATTTTGAAAAACATTTTTGAATAGTTAAATTAGCCAATCTACATTGACACGTTGTGTCAGCTTGTAGAAAAATGTTTTTCAGAAAAAAAAGTAGTTTAGGGATAAGGGGTTTAGCATGGATGAAAATAGAGCCCCATGTGTGTAATGATGTTTAGCCAACAATTGACAGGAACATTGTCCATGTACAATGTTTTGCAGGAATCTGTGAATAGACAATGACATGTCTTGGCACCAGTATGTATGTTCCTTCAAAACGGCCGGGAACTTGGTTATCAACTGCTGGAATACAATTTGAAACTGGAATTGGAACCAGTCGACTGTTGTTAATAAAATGACATTTTGCAATCACAACACTGCCCCGAGCCAGCCAAAAAACCCGGCCGTCATAATAACACTAATGGTCATTCAAATGTGGACACGCTGGGCAAGACCTAAGCTGTGTAGAGTCTATCGGCGGAAGGAACTGCTCAAGGAAATTACTTTGACGCTTTACAAATCTGTTTACTTTCTCCGTGAATGAAGCCAGTGTTGTGATTGGTCAGCAACATCTGACAGCCCGACACTTCCACCGATACTCTCTGCCTTACGTTGTTGTGACCAGGCTTTTTCTCTTTGCAGACGAGTAAGGCTGGGACCGAGGCTACTGGATAGGTGTTCATTAACCCTTCACTTTGTACTGTACTGCATGACTTGCTTAGGGAAATTCCAAAAACTAAATCGAGCCTTCAATAAGCCCCAGCAAGGTGCTTTTATGCCTGGGCATTGTATCGTCCGCTGTTTATCCATTCCCTTTTCTCAGTCGTTCACGGATTTCCTCCAAAAAACGTCATCAGAGCAAGGTCAGAGCAGAGCTATGCAGAGTTCATGCAAGGCCAGGCCCGGGAAGGGAGTTTGACTTTACAGCACTCTCTGAGGAGGAGGAGGGGAGGTTACATCAACCAAGGCCAGGTCAGAGCCATCTCCATGCAGGCCAGGTGGGAGATTGCAGGCTCTGTGAACCAATTTAAGATTCCCATAACACAGACCCCGGGTTGCTTTAAGAAGGAAACAAGCTTACAGTAGCTCTTCCTACAGATAAGCCAGAGACATTTTCTCTTCTTGTGCCAAGACAAATGTACGCTCTAGTCTACCCAGGCAGGGAATAAACAAAAATGAGGAATAGCCATCGTGTCTGTATATAACCCCCCAAACAGAAACATCAGTCGTCCAGCATGATGGATTGTTTGCAGGCTTAAACCGTTGCAACATGACAACACATGACAATAGCATATTGGGTAGCAAATTTTGAAGTTAAAGCACAAGGGGCAGACGGGAAGGATAGCGACAACTTCACAGAACGTGTATCCTAAATGGGAACAGCAAAGCCAGCAGCAGGAGCAATGGACAAAAATGAAGTTTGAAAACAAAAACAAACGTTTAAAAAAAAAGGGAAAAAAAGAAGCCACCTCAGCCAAAATGGAAAACGGATACAAGCAACAAGCATTAGGCTACAAGCCAAGGTTGCACATTCAATGGAACTTATGAGGCTGCTTCAGCCCATTTGCTGTTTTTTTTTTTTTGTGTCTACTTGAGGATAAAAATGCATGAACCAAAACCAATCCTTCCCAGTGTATTATTATTATCACCAGGTAAAGGAGACGAGACATCCACAGAAAAAAATAAGGGGAAACAAAGGGAAAGAAGGGAGCGCAGGCTGGAAAAAGATACGGTTTGGCATGCTGTGGTATACATACCCTGCTTGGCTACAATCTCGATAGGGCAGGACAGAAAATACACTATAGAAGGATCTTCTGCCACTGATAAGGACTATCCTATAAAACAAAACATGGCAAATAAGCTAATTATCTAAAAAAAAAAAAGAAAAAAAAGGTAATGGTATAGAAAGTGAGCATCAAACATTCAGAATTTAAAGAGTCAGGTTGAAACGTCAGAATGTGTATTCTGGTGTGAGTCAGTGTTCACAATTATAGGATATTATGTAGAAGTTAGAAGTACATTATGTGGTACTTCTAACTAGAAGAAGGCTAGAAGTACATTATGTGGACAGTGGTTTTGACAGTGGCATTTGTTTTGCATCAAAGCATGAACACCTGGATTAAGGATCAAGTCAAATTGTTTCAGCGTCAATAAACCGATAAATTGTTAAATGGCGTGGCAAATCCCCGTCGCATTTATGCAACGTCAGGCACTGGCTAGGATGCAGGAATAAACCGATCCGAAACAAATGTAATCAAAATTAGTTCAATTTAACAAAGGGCACTTAGGCCTACCAAACAGGCATGCTGATTATCAACCACTTAGAGGTTCAATCTGGGTCAATAGTACTACATTAAAACACAATTCAACTGCTCCATGACAACCACAACAATCATACTTAATGTAAGATAAAACAAAAAAGACTAGAAAATGTGTCTATCCTCTTGACTGTACATCAAAGGGATAGTTATATCCATCTCCATCCAGAGTGCAATATTACATTATATATTCTTAAAATAATATAATTATAATGATGGATAATGTGCTGCATAAATGGCTCACTGAACTATTTATATAAACTAATGTAGGAATGTCAATGATAAAACGTGACGGCACTTGACAGACTACAAGAAGAAGACCAATACCAACGTGGTGGGATGTGTTTGCGATGAGGGACCTCTGAGTGAACCAGTGGAAACGCTGAGAAAAGGCCACCATGTTCTCTTCTTCTTCTTGCCATGGTGGCACTTATCCCACATTTGTGTGAAACTAAATAAAATAAATCTGTATCGTGAACATGCGGTCTCTCTTGGTCTACGCTGCAGCGGACACCTAGAACTACCTATAGGAAAGGAATCATCCCATTGCAAGGAGACTTGTTATCACCCGTCATCCCATAGCTATGGTTCAGTAGGTCTGGTAGGCTGTTATCAGCCTGTGTCTATGGGCAGCCCGTTGAGACCAATCTTACTGCATGTGCTGTCCCATTGAAACACAGCATGAAACGACCCATTCCAGCACCAGCCTCGGCAGCATATCTCGCTAATCATTGGCCTTTTAGCTTTAGTCCTAACGTCCTGTGTTCGAATCAGATCGGAGGTACACTGTCAGAAGCGGATAGAGTTGTTTTCCGATTACTCAGGCCGATACCACCCTCGAGTACTCGTACTCGCCGGTACGAGTTATTGTTGCCACCGGCCCAGATACCCTGACCCCCGAGTAGCAAAACATTCAATTGATACTAGTTAGAACTAAATGTTTTATTGCCAATAAGCAAAATAAGGAACATTTTGGCATGACAATGACATTTAATTGGAGAAAAGGGGGTGAAATAAGTGGTTACTCAACGAAAATAAAAAGTACTCTTATCGGGTACTCAGTATCGGCAAGTACTAAAACTTAAGTACTTGTTAACGGTCTGGAAAATATGGTATGGGGACGACTCTAGAAGAGGACCTGAGCTCAAAACGCGTCGCACGGCTATTCTTTGAGATATTTGAATTGAAAACCTGAATAATTTTTTTAGCTATTTTTGAATTGGAATCCTGAAAAGTAACCTTTTTATTGAATTTCAAATGCATTTAGTTATAGTCATGTTAACTTTATGAACTGTTAACATAACTACATTGAACACAAAAAGACAATAACATTTTAATACTAGTCATTAAGTACTAGTCATTTAATACTAGTCGTGAAATAATTAAAGCGGGTTTGGAATTGTAAACAGCTGAAATCAATACTATATCAGTATTCTGATATTAACACGCGGGCCGCATTAAGTGACGGTGGGGGGCCGCATGTGGCCCCTTGGGCCGCCAGTTGCCCACCCCTGTGGTAGGCCAATAGGGACCTACTGAACGATATAGCCATGGGATGACGGGTGATAAAAGCCCCTTTCAACAGGACGACAGCGTGAAGACTGGCTGACACTGCAAGTCAAATCTCCTGAGCAACAAATAGACTAGCGCTTTTGGCATTGGATTTGTCTTGTAATGTGAGAAACAGTCGAACTGCACTTCATTGACTGAGGGCACCCTGCCATTATCCACTGAGTGAGGGCTCATATTGACGCCGTTTGATTCGATACCTTCCATTGCGCATGTCGTGTTGCCTCATGTTCTTTATGAAGTGGATCTTCTTGTAGCTCTTTGGTCGGGGGGAACCCGATAGGGTTCTGCATCTGTTCAAACAAACAAACAAACAAACTAGTTAGTAGGGCATGGTGAACTGCGGACCAGATTCTACAAATGTCTTCTAAATCATTTACATCGTTTTCTGTAGTGCTCAAACTATTTCATGCCAAGAACACCCAGAACTGTATGTAATTGGCCGCCGACCGACCCCCCATCTGAAAATATGTTGTTGCAGGGATCTCCCAGACGCAAAGATTTGAGTCAAAAACGCTCGCTGTGAAAGAATATGTTCAAAGATTTGCGCCATATTTGCACCATTTTTCAAAAAATAGCAGACCTACCAGCGCAGCGCGGCACTCGGTGCCACGCTACGACCTTGTAGATGTGCTATTTTTCAATTGCTAAAGTATAACATAATGCTTAACACCTACATGGGGTTCCCGTCCTGAATGGATTAGTGTTCGTGATAAAAAGCCATGGTGATGGAAATGGCTCTAGCGCTGACTGCCAAACAGCCCTAATGAGATGGTCCTGTTGAAAACAGTACCTGCGTAGAGGGGCATTCTCCTCGATGTCCTCCAGGGTCTCCAGTGATGACCGCTGAGAGATTAGCCTTCGTCTGGTGAGAAACACATCGACAAAGCACTTTATTTTCCCACAATGTACAAAAAGGATGATCGGACTTTCTGTTTATCCAGCTGAATATATATCAATCTGGGAAATAAATTAAAGATGATGAGTCCTTTATCTAATAAGGCTATATGGCATGAAGACAATTGCAGTGTACTCTAGAAACGACTTTAGCAATGAGTCAATGACGCTCGTCAGGTTGCAATTTAGCCTTCATCTGTAAACATTATGCAACTCGGACAGAAAATCTCTAAAAAATGAATTTCCTTCTGAACTTAAGATAAGTGCAATATGAAGAGAAAGAACACAACTGCGGTAGATATCTTATACCAATTCTTCTTTCTTTCTATTTTCAGATCGGGGCCAAATACAGATAATTCTGGAGGTCCTTGACATGGAAAGGTTGAGAACCACTGACATAGAAACATAGGTTTTTCATAAAACTGTCAGGATTTAGAAGACTTTTTTTTTCTTTTCTTTTTTTAAGAATCGTCCTCAGGTCTAACTGGGTTAAGTATTCATGCAAGATGGAGGGTTGACATTTAAGATTCCGTGACAAACACTGTGGGCAAATGAGTAAACCTTGTGCTCATCAACTGTGTGTAAGGAGGCCACGGGTAAATATTGTACACCAGCGTGTGCAGGTCTTTTATTGCCTGTGTTCTATCTCCGACTGTCTCACAGAGTAATGGGTCAGTTATGGTTGCCATCAATTAACATCACTGCAGCCGATGTTATGCAAGATCACGGAGACTTTTCCAGAATCAGACACGGAGGAGAATAACGCCTGTCAATCTACAAGCTCACCACGACACATTGTGAGCAAGCGTGTTGATCATCTATTTTCAGTGTGTGACACACACACACACACACACACACACACACACACACACACACACACACATCCCTCCGGTGCAAGTAAGACATTACCTTACTGATGCCCTTTATTTCAACTTGCTTTTCCATGATGAATCGGACACATGATTCTATCAGACCACCTCAATATAGTGACTAGTGAGCCACCAGCTTCACAAATAACCCCAACATGTATATAGCACTATTCCAAACAAAGTTGTAATCACGTGTTCAGATTACCACAATAACAAAATATAACCGACATACTGCTACTAGCCACACGCCACAAAATAGAACAAACCACAGGTGATGATGAACCATAATTTGTAATTGGAGCAAATTACAAAACTGTGACGCATTCCGACAGTGGCACTGGCAGTCTCCCTTCCATCGAGGACATCTACAGTGCACCAGCAGGTGCATGAGCACTGCGGCTCGCATTATGGAGGACGGTGGACCCCACTCACCCAGCATTATGGAGGACCCCCACTCACCCAGCCCATGAACAGTTTGCCCCGCTCCCCTCGGGTATAGGAGGCTGCGCTCCATCAAAAGCCAGGACTGAAAGGCTCAAACGTAGCTTCTACCCGGGGACTGTCAGTCAGGCTACTGAACTCTTAAGTCAAATAAAATGCACTTTAGCCGTTTTAATATTTTTTTAATATGCTGCTCAGTTTTATAATGCACTGCACTTTGGGATTTTATGCTTATTCTTTTTCATTGATAGGTTTTAAATATGCACTGCTGGTCCCGAGTACGACTTTCGTTTGATATGTGCAAACGTGTGAAATGACAAATAAAGTGACTGCTGCAGAAACAACAACCCCCGAGTGCTCAACATGACTGTACAGTCAGTGCTGCGGAGTTGCAAACAAAGCGATACGGATAGTACTCCATCTCCATTAGTGTCAAGACCATCAACTTTTACTCTGAGATGGATCGGCTGTGTTTATAGAGGTGCAACCGATAAACCGAACAAATTGATTTAACCCATTTTGGACTGAGGCCGATTCTAAAAAGCCTTCTGAATCCTGACCTAAGCTTTCTGAAAAACTTAACCAAATATTTATATTATCAGCATCAAAGTTTTTACATTTTTGAATACTGTACATACTGTACACAGAACCCCAAGAGGGGTTCCTGTCCAGAAGGGTTAGAACACAAAAAGGGGTTCCCGCGCAGAATGGGTTCAATTACAGAGTAAATATTGTTAAACAGACATTGTGCTATTTTCGTGCAACAATGTTGTGCAACATTGACGTAAAATAGGATTTACAGTAGGTGGTTAATCAGACTAATAATCAATTCTAGTCAATTATTCTATAAACACACAGAAAATAAAAACGATTATTAAAAAAAGAAAGGTTTAAAATCGGTCGCCGGTATAATGACATAAACGATATGTGTTGTCCTGCGACATGAAAGGTCATGACAGGTGACCAGAGCCATCCACTCGTCAGTGCGCCAATGCCAGCTGGTAAAAGAAAGACCACAGGCTGCTGCAACTTAGAAGTTAATGATCGACAGGGATAGGAGGACAGATTAACAAAAGATGACTGTCCCTGAGGAGCTCCCGGGACGGGTAAACCAACACTAGCTGAGTGGACATTGTACAGCAGAGATGAGATGAGATGAGATAATGTTTTACACATGACGGCGCAATCTCACTGCTGAAGCAAGGAGCTATAGAGAGAGGGCCATATCCTTGCCTAATGCATGGGTCCTTAACAGGAGGTCCGGGGCCCCTAGGGGGTCCTCAGTTACTATACGGTGAGGGGGATGGGGTCACCAAATGTCTGTGTGATCGATTAGCTCACGCGTTAGCCGTGACACGCGTTGTGAGCTCGTAGCAATGCTATGTGCGGTGAAGAGGTTTGGCGTATAGACTAGAGGGAAAGGGAGCAGACCCAGGTACAGAGCTGAGGTCAAGTTCACTATTAAAAAGGACCACTTCACCACTTTTCAACCTATCTTCATATAATAGGTCCTCACTAATAATCATGAAAAAATGGCGCAATCATTTTCTACTCAGTCTGTGTCTCATAGGAGGGCTGTGGGCAGTTCAGAAACAGTCTTCCAGTGACATCATCGATGGGGAATACAAGCTAATAAAAACTGCAGGCTTTCTAGTCCTGAAAAGTCGCAATGCGAAAAAGGAAGCCATCGTTCTCATGATAATGAAAATCTAAATATTTTTGTAAAGAAATCTTGTTTAAAAAAATATCTGCCTCATGATGATGTCACTGGAAGATGGTTTCTAAACTGCCCACAGCCATCCTATGAGACACAGACTGAGTAGAAAGAAATCGAGCCATTTTTTCATGATTATTAGTGAGGACCTATAATATGAAGATAGGTTGAAAAGTGGTGAAGTGGTCTTTTAATGTATTATTAAGGTTTTAAGTGACTTGGAAAGATCACGTGCAAAACAAAGAAAACGTGAATTTACACTGAAGATAGTGTCAATGAAGCTATCGATGCTTTAGCAAAAGGCCGATGCACACCTCAGAAGGCTAGTGACAGGTGCGTAGGGCAATATATAGCATACTTAGAAAGGGTAAGAAACTGTTTGTTTTTCAAAGATACCCTTTTTAAATGAAGCCATCAATGAAAGCTATTAAAAAGGTTTAATCTGCAACACAATTTTATACAATAATATGTAGTGGGGGTCCCTACTTCATCGCTCACTCAGCTAAGGGGTCCTTGGCTTATAATATTGAAGACCCCCCCCCCTACCCCCCCCCCCGGTCTATACATCACAGCCTTAATAATCATGAAATGCATGGTAGACACATCAAGCTGTGATATGAATAGTAAAACAATGCCCAGTGGAAGTGTATGGGATGACCTCTATAGCTCAAGGTCAGACGAGACGAGATGTGATTGTGTGTGATGTGATTTATGGACCCGCCCCCCCCATCAGTGACAACAGCACGAGTCGGACGACAAGGTTGTTCATGATTTAGAAAATTACTCTTTCGGGGTCTCGAGCTGAGCATGTCTGGGAACCCTCGACTTCTCAGCTCAAAACTCAAAGAGAATTATTGGTTTCTCCCCCAAGGACACACAAAATGCATATACCATCTTATATTAACTTAATCCCCATCTAAAAATAATAGTGATAAGATATTAGAAAATGTAATTGTAACATATCTTCATATAATTGGTCATCATAAATGCTTGTTATAAGATGGGCACAACATAATAATATTCCTGGAAAGTTCTTGCATTAACAAAACAAATGACACACACACACACACACACACACACAACAAAAGCTATTATTTTTTACATAATTCAGTTTGATCTGAAAATGCACACACACACACACACACACACACACACACACACACACACACACACACACACACACACACACACACACAGAGTACGTAATTCAGTTTGATCTGAAAATGTACATGCATGTACTGTATGGAATTTGCTGAAAGCATTGGTTGAATCTGCATACATGTCTAGTAGTCAAAGGGGGGGGTCGACATTACAGCAACCAATCCTTTTCAATTTAAAGTAAATGTTCGGACTTTCACATTCTCTAAACCTTGGCGTAGATCTAAATCCTCACTGGACCGCTGTCGTTCTCATCCAGTGAGTGAGCACTCTAAAACGACCTGGCCGGCACAGGTCGACCTTCCAGTTCAACAAGGCACTGCCTGGCATGACGTGGGAAAAGCCTTTCAATTCACGGCCAGGGCCACTAGTTGGCTAAGAGCTACTTAACCCTTTTTGGCCTGACAGCAAAACAAAAAAAAAAAAAGTCTCTTTAAAATGTATTTTTTTTTCCTGAAAAACCTCATGTTTCTATATCAGTGGTTCTCAATATTTCATGTCAAGAACCCCAAAAATGATATGCCACCGACCCCCATCTGAAAATATGTTGTTCCAGGGACCCCCCCCCAGAATCAAATTAAGATTGGAGTAAAAAACTGAAACTCTGAAAGAATAAATATATTCAAAGATTTTTCACTAGCTAAAGACATAACGCTTAAAAAAAAACCACCAAATGGGGTTCCCGCCAAAAATGGGTTAAGAAGAGTTTAGGACTGTGATTCAGCCACTGCAGATGAAGAACAGCAGGACATGTTCTCTTTTTTGGGGGGGGGGGAGGGGAGGGGGGGGGGCAAAGAATGTTTTCCAGGCAAAGTAGAAAACCACAGGAACAATAACACGGACCAGACCAGACCTAACTCATACACATTGAGACTGGAGAGAGACAGAGAGGCTGATGCATTGCTGCCAGCTCACGGAGGTTTGGATCATCAGACAGTATTCCGCCGCTGTCCAAACAGTCTTGACATTATAAGGAGAGTAGTTGGTCGGATGCCCCGGTAAAAAAGCCTCAATGGACCTCGTCCTCACCAACAACAAGGATCTCTCAAGGTGAATATTGTTGCATCTCGAGTGATTCGCGCAAATTCACAACACATGATGATCATACGCGTCAACCAGAAAGTCCAGAGTGTATATACATTTTTCTCCTTGTTATTTACACCCCGATTTCCACTTCAAATCAAAACGAAGATCTATTGATTTGCATGCCATGCCTCTCTTAAGTTCGAGAATTAATGTGAACCACTCAGAGGTGGGAGATTAAACTGTTTCACACGCACACTCCCTGTTGGCAGCTTGCCATGGACATTGTCTTCCGTTTCATTGGCAAAGTCGGCTGAGTGGAAAAAAAGATCCAATGTTCTAGCTTCTCCTCACAATTTTCAGCCAGGGCCAACAAAAATACAATTATTGTTAAAAAGAGAAAGGCGAAGAAAAAAAAAGGGAAAAAAGAAAATAAACCATGAATCAACCGATTTTCAATTCTCTCTCCGGGTTGTTTTTAGGCCTAAAACAACATCAGTGTACTCACAGGTTTGGGTTGTGTGCAACTTAGAACAAACCCCATATATTTTTTCCTGGTAACAGAGAAACAGACTGCGCCCTCAAAATAGCGACATATACTGCAAGTCGTTTCGTTTAGGGTGAGAGACACAGAGCCAGTCAACAAGCACAAAGCGATTACAAACCCCCTGTAGCCCAGTCCAAGTGTGCAGCTCTATCTTATCTTAATAGTAACTGCCCGTCTGGTTTTGATTATGGGCCCATTTAAACACAACCTCTGGCTGTCTCAAGCCATTTACTGACAGTTCAAGGCATTGCACGATTCAGGAAAAGGAACACTAAGCATTCTTATATAATCCTGTGGTCGTGCCAGCCATGACTTCAGCGGACAACATCCAAACCCTCGACCAGAAAGGATGTGACTCAAATGCACAAAACTCCAGAATGACCCGTTATAATGGGCGCTGCATGCGCGCAGCCTGCTTTTACAGCCTCAGATTCTGCTGGCTCAAGCTGAAACAGCGTTGTTAAAATTACAGTACATGTTTTAGTGCTTCCTGAGTCCTGACGATGATGCAACAAAGAAAAATGACCCAACCATGCAAGAATGTGAAGAGACGCGGAATGCCATTGTTTGAACCGAAGATGGGAGCCGCACACCTTGCTGTCTGACGAGGCCAGTTGTGAACACTGAAGATTGTGCTACATACGCTCGCTGTCAGGCAGAAAACTTGTATATCCCCGTTTTAACTAAAAAGCACTAAAGCAGCGAAAATAGCCGATCTAAAAGTAATAGATTTTCGGCTTTTTCGGCTATGTTTGAAAGTCTTCGCCTGTGATCAATAACATGCCCAAAATAAGGGACACCAGTTACAAAGTGGTTATGTCTAACCACTAAAAGCTATTTAATTTCAGAATCAAAATGCTTCCGTCATACAGTCTGGAGCAACGGAAGCTCTATCATGAGCAAAATATAAAGCGGAAGTGGAGCCTCCTCCTCCCCACTTTCGGGTTTCGTCTTTACAGTCGCGCACATTTATCCTAAGGTATCATCTAAGCTACATCTATAGCTTGTTGCTCACCAGAAAAGGAAAGAAAATAATTAAAAAAAGTTATTTTAAAATATATTTTCGTGAACGGAAATGGCAGCTTCCTTTCTCGGATTTCGGGAGGTGTAGTATATTTGTCTGGCTACGCAAGACTAGTGACTGTACTGCAACTACACCGGATCCATTGGAACATAACATTTTGGACATACAAGGTTTCCACCCAACAGCAACCATATGTACAGTAGAATAATAACACAGTGGAATAAATTAAAGTGGAAAAGAACTGCGATACCATCTATTATCGCAGCGCATTAGAATCACACGAGGATGGTTTCATTCAAAGCGAGCATTGGCTGCCCCTTGGAAGCACATCGGAAGCACGTCGACTTCCTGAAAGGGAGCGAAAAGGCCCCCGAAAAGAAAGAAAGCGTGTCCCTGATTCCCCCTGGGAGAGGAAAGCCGAGGACAGAGAGTGCCGTTGCAGAGAGAGCCAGGCAAGCTTCTCAGAAAGGCCTGGGCATCCTTCCCTGTCCCAGCGAGGGACCTCTCTGGACACGTTTTCCACCAGCTGCCCTGGGAAAACAAGACCGGGCACTGTGCGCCGGAGCGGCCCGGAACGGCAGCGGCGTGCACCGTGGAATAAATATGGCAGCGCTCCATCGACAGGTTGTTTTGCTTCCACGGTTTTGGAATTCTGCTTGCATAGAATGGATGTCCTCTCCCCCCCAAGCACATTGCAAAACACGGGGGACAATGTTATATTTGACCAGTAAAAAAAAGTATTGTCTTACTGTACAATAAGCATGGAGGAGCAAAGAGGACATGAACGCAACATTGTGGTTGGGAGGGTGGGGATTCATGGTATCATATTGCGTTTTGTTTTTGGTGCAACATTCTTGATGGTGAATAACCGTAGTTTTAAAAAAAAAACCTGTAAAATCCTGCGTTTTCATTGAACTCTGACAGTGTACAAGTCTAACCTTGTACAGTCTAACCAGTCTAACCAAGTCTAACATTGATGTATGTACTAATGCACTTTTGCCCAAGACAAATTTCCCCTTGAGGGACAATAAAGTATATCTCATCTCATCATCTCAACCCAATGTGTAAAAAGAAATGTGTAAACTCTCAGTTACAAATGGATAAATGAATATTGTGTGGAATTCAAAAAACATTATGGTATACGTGAAGCTCTATTGCAATTATTATTAGCGCCCATTTAAAGTATGGTTGAATTGTTTATGAAGGCATTCTACGTAAAGGTGATTTCCATGAAGTCAGGAGGGTAGCACAGTGCTACATTCATCTCGGAGAGCCTACAAATGGACCCTCGAGTGTATTCGCACACTCTCGGAGGAGTGAGGCGAAACCGACACGCAGGTGTAAATAATGCTCCTGATTGGCTTCATGGAGAAACAATAACTCCCTGTGAAGTCTGGCCCCACAAGAGATGACAAGATAATAGACTCTCAGTAAAGACTAACTGGACTGGAGAGGATTTTGTCATCAGGTACTGGCAGTGAGGGAGCCACGCTTTGACTGCAAGTGACAGTCGAGTTGTCGGTGGTGTAAAGTAACTAAGTGCATTTACTCGAGTACTGCAAGTACAATTTTGAGGTATTTGTAACCCTTTACCTGAGTATTTCCAAATACTTTGACTTCTACTCCACTACATCTCAGAGGCAAATATTGTACTTTTACTCCACTACATTTATTTGAAAACATTAGTTACTAGTTGCTTTAATAGCCCTATATACATTTCGGCCCTTGGCAAATAGCCGATTTTTTTGCCCATTTTCAAAACATTTTTATTTTACACATTTGAAAACTTGAAATGGGACATTCTGCATAGTGACTACTTTTGGTACTTTACGTACATTTTGATGCCAATACTTTAACTCAAGTACATTTTGAATTCCACACTTTCACTTGTAACGGAGTATAGTTCTACAGTGCGTTGCAGTATTGATACTTTAGGTAAAAGAAAACTGCCCCCCCCACACAGACTGTTGTCCTTCTGTGGCATACTAGCGAGCGCGTCCGTCCACCTGTGCTTCCAATGAGGAGCGTAAACAAAGAGCTACAACATAAATACACATTCTCACACACTGCAGTGCTACGAGCCTGGGTAATCTGTAGGTGTACAGTTACAGGATGTTTACTGTCTATGAGACCAAGGTGACAGCAGGTGTACTGTGGGGGCCATGTTTTGAAGTGAAAAATATATCAACAGGCTAGAATATATCATATAGTGCGCTATACACATTTATACTGTATATTATATTAAGGGCTGCACAATATATCCTTATCGTATCATTATCGAGGTGTGAACATGCGCAATATCAGTGTTGCAAAAAAGGCAACTGTATCGCCACTTCTAAAGCCAGCAACATCCCATTCCATGCTAGTTTTCATTGTTGCTATACAACACATCAAATTGCAAATGTGGGAACCCAATAGCACTTATAATTAAGTATTAAGAGTATTGACTTATTATTTTTGAATAATGTTTAGTTTTCCTAAATACTGAGATATCCATATCGTGCAGCCCTTCTGTATATAGAACTTTTCTTGTGACCACCACGCTGACAACTGGTGCGTACCACTCAAAATAACAGTAAATTAAAATGATTTTGTATTTTCTACATAGCAGATGAGACGGACGCTTCGGGCCGACCGGCCTTCATCAGAGTGATGAAGGCCGATGAACTGATGAAGATGGACAGCCGAAACGTCCGTCTCATCTGCTCTGTAGGAAATAAAAACAACTTAAATTGACTCTTGCCACCGTGTGCGTTTCTCACGTACTGTATATGCGCACAGTATGTGAGGCTATATGAGACAAAGACCAAGCATTAGAGAGAGGGAGACGAAGAGAGAGATGCAGCATATTTTGGAATGTGAGGTACACACACAGAACTGCCTGACAAAGAACTAGGTTACGGCTCCACAGCTGTTATAGACTTGTGATCATGTTTGTCTTTCTACTGTGGACCAACTGAGTCACAAGGCCACGTGCACCTGCATGCGGAAAATAAGCAAACGCAAACAGCTGATGTCATTCCTCTTGAAGTCTTCAGACAGCTGTCGGATTAATCGGACCTAAATCATTTCATTAATTTAGTCACTAAAATAACTAAAAAAAGGAATAACTAAAAACAAAGCATAAGGGGCTTTTTGTTCTCACTAGTGGTGGTGAACCATTTGATGGTAGGAGTCATTTTGCCTATATTTGTTTGCAATGAAATATGACAACTGAAGAAATCTTTTCCAGATTTTCGGCAAATCTTGACAAAACTATTGAGCACCTACAGTCTCTAGAAGACTTTCTCGAAACCGTTCGCAATGACAATCCTCTTGGGAATACTCGGCCTAGCCTGGGTATTCTATAATACAGTCAGGGACGAGTAAAATTGAATTAATCATTTCCAGATGCAGATTCTGCAGATAAACTTGAGACATCCTACTATAAATGTGTGTACGGTTGTAATACACGTAACTCGAGAACCGTTTCACCCACCGACTTCACATTCGACACACACGTTCCACAACCCCACAGGGAGTGCAGTGCCAGGTATCGAGTCGGTCAGACCCACGGTTCTCCAGAACCACCACAAAAGGCTCTGGTCAGGCTCTGCCAGTGGGCCTAATGAGGCCAACTCCTTTAACCTGGGCCAGGCTCTGCCAGTGGGCCTAATGAGGCCAACTCCTTTCACCTGTGCAATTTCCAGCCTCTGCCTCAGCCAATTGAGGCTCAACCAATCAGGCTCTGCCAGTGAGCCGAGTTGATTGCCAAGTACGCTTTTCAGTTTGCAGTCTTCACACACACACAGATCTCCATGTGGGACACCGGCTGACAATTAAAACGGGTGCTATGACAACATATATCATTAGGTTCCCAAATTGCATCGTTCCCAAATCCCAAGTAGGCCGGTGGCCGACTGCGACGGGCACGTACAGGTCTAGTCAATATTAATAAACAAAACAAACACATCACACAGTAAATGCTCTCAGTGTTAAAATATGGTAGTAGAGTTATTACACTATAACTAGGCCATTGGTTCTCAAAGTGGGGGAACCCTAGGGGTACTTTAGGGAGTTCCAGGGGGTCCCTAGCTAAATGATAGTTAGGAACCAACTGGACTATTATGAGTCTAACTCTGAGAGGAGTGTACAAAAGATTTGGTTGATTTTACAATATAAATTGAGGTCCCAGAGATGCCTAATGCATGTCAAACTGGGGGGTCCTTTGAATTAAAATGGAAGCATCACTGCGCGGGCTGATAAATGTCGATTTGGGGGTCCTTGACATGAAAACGTTTGGGAAACCACTGAACTATAGGCTACATCTGCAGTGGTTGGAGTTGGCCTCCCCTGTCTTCCATTGCAAAGAAATGTAGACCCATGGTGTCGGGTTAGGACACCTACTGCTTGACAATAGAGAGAGAGCAACCTCCCCTCTGGCCAAGTGGGGATTCCGTCTTGTATTTCGTTGCTGTCGGGAAGAAACCACCCAACTCCAAAATGTTCATTTTTCAGGAAATGAAAAATATACATTTTTACTAAAGAAATTAAACGATGCAATACTACCATCATCAAAGTTGTTGTTGTGACTTTATATATTGTCAATCACTTGCAGAAGGTGGTGGAGTTAGCTGTTTTAGCAAACAATTTGAGGGTCCAATTGAGTTAAGAGGTTTTGTCCAATGCGGGGGTTTTTTTGTACTACTTTCCATTGGACACACAGGGTGTTCAATAATAGCACAGATTTTTGGAGAAAATTTAATTATGAGTTATGAGGTTTCCTCCCAACAGCAACGATGTGTCGTCTCGTTTATGGTCTCCCACGGCCGGGGAAGACGAGCATGCTTCTAATCGTGGGTAGGACGTAAAACAGGGATTGCAGCCTCAACACACAGAGGATTTGTCTGTGTGTGCACATTAATCACGTTATAGAATTGCTCTTAAGCTAATTACATTCAGCACTACTATGCACGCTCTCTCTTAAGCCTCATGACATTTATGCTTACGTAGTTGTCTGCTGGTGTTTGTTGAATGGTGTAAATAGCAGATATTATGCTGGTGAGCTTGTAGATCTGCCATTTATACCGAGCTCGACACAAGTCACGCAACTTAAAGGACCTATCTTCATATAATTGGTCCTCACTAATGTTCATGATAAAATACCACAATGTTTTGGTAGTCTGTCTCATACTGTAGGAGCCTAGGAGGGCCGTGGGCAGTTAAGTGAGAATGAGGGCTTCCATGTTCACATTGCAACTTTTTTTAACTTGGATTCCCCATCGATGATGTCACTGGTGGACGGGTTTCTGAACTGCCCACAGCCCTGCTATATGAGACAGACCGAGTAGATTTTTTTTTCATTTCTATTTTATCATGATTATTGGTGAGGAACAATTATATGAAGAAGATAGGTTGGAAAAGTGGTGAAGTGGTCCTTTAAGTATAAATGAGGCTTTATAAACTTGACCGTGCAGTATAGCCTATAAACTTGGTCACGGCAGGGCAGGGCACGGCGTTTACCTTGACCTCTGCAGTTCAATGGCAGAGTTGGCTGCTATCTGTCCTCCCTCCAGACAGCAGATGCTCTGCAGTTGTTGCTGGGCCGGTTGTCTGGACGAGGAGTAGTAGGGCACGGGCACGACTCCCTGAGTGTAGGTCTGCAGCCTCCCTCTGGTCGCGGGCGGCACGGCGGAGAAAGGCGAGCTGAAGATCGAGGCGGAGGAGGGAGGAGGAGGAGGAGGAGGAGGAAGAAGAGGCCCGCCGCCGGCGGCTGCGGCGAACGCATCTCCCTCCGCCTCAGGTGGGTGGTGGTGGTGGAGGAGGAGGTGGTGGTAGTGGTGGGCGGCCCCGGCCGTGCCAAAAGGAGCAGCCCGGTGGGTGTTGTTGGTAGTACCAGCGAGGAGAGCCTGGTTTGCAGCGGCGAGTGCCTGGGCGGCCGTGGGCGGTGGCGGCGGCGGGGCGGCACCACCAACACCAACACCGTGCGCCGCCGCCGCCGGCGAACAACAAACCAGGCTCTGTCTAGCAGTAGTCCTACTGGCCTCCTCAACGCCAACGGAGGACGTGTTGTCCTCGTGGTGATTATTGTCCACTAGTTCCGAGTCATCCTGCACCGGCGGCCGGCCGTCCAGGGAGATGTTGCTGAGGAAGGAGAGCGCCGCCTGCCTCCGCCTCGGGTCTATGCGCTGCTGTTTGTTGTTCCTCTGCTGCTGCTGCTCGATGCTGCTGGAATGCTGCTTGATCTGGAGCGCGCCGATCGTGGAGACTACAGTGCTGCTGCTGCTCGTGGCAGCCGCCGCCATGGTCCGCTTTAGTGTCTGTCTTGTCTTCTATACTTCCCACTGATTTAAGGAACGCGAGTCCTCCTCACCTCGACTCCTCAAGCGATCTTATCTGACCGTGGCGACATGAAAAGAAACGCCATGATTGTGTTAATCGTGATTGTTATGTTGGGTTGAATGACTGGCTGTCAGTTGGCCCTGCTGCTGCTGTGTTGTCTTTTAAAGCACATGCGTTAAAACTGGCTAAAAACAGGGGAGGGGGGGGGTGTCACGTGGTGCGCTGTATTGTGGCAGCACAAGGGGTGAAAAAATGGACCAATAGGCTCTGAGGGATACGTGTTTTTTTTTCTTTTCCTGCCTGGCCATGCCTCCCTCCACCTCGATCTATTCTGACTGTGACAGCCTGCCAGGGTATGCCAACATTTTTTACATAATAACACAACACAGTACACACGTAGTCCCTTTGAATGCATGGCATTAATTAGTCTAAATTAATTAAGTACTGGTGGTGGTGCGATTGCTGCAATGCAATTAGCTGTTGTTTTTTTTTTTGCAGCAGCATTTCGGATAACAATGTTTTTACTTTACAACATGAGGAAGTGAATTTGAAACCTAAAGCTTTTTAAGGTAAATATATATATTTTGTAAAAGCAGCTCAACGTAGTGCAGCAACATTCACACATGCATCAGTTAGACGCTGCACAATGATCAATGAATGTTGACAGGAAGGGGCTGGCTGTTTGTTTTGAAAAAAAACTATATATTTTACATTCCTCCCCCCCCCGCCCTCCTATATGCAAGTCAGCCAGTCTTAAACAACGGCGCCACCTGTCGGCTTGATGGGGGTAGTGTTCCGTTCCGTTCCACTTTCTCAATCATTTGATTACACACGCCATCTCGTGGCTCGTGTTAATTCCTACACGCCAAACCAGCTGTTCCACATCTGTCCTGGCTGTAAAACCCAGTGGTGTAAAAAGTAACTACCGCCCGGTAACTAAGTACATTTACTTAAAGGACCACTTCACCACTTTCCAACCTATATTCATATAATTGGTCCTCACTAATGTTCATGATAAAATAGCACCTTTTTTTCCTACTCAGTCTGTGTCTCATAGGAGGGCTGTGGGCAGTTCAGACACCCGTCCACCAGTGACATCATCGTTAGGCAGATTTGTTTTAAACAAGATTTTCTTTTACAAAAATGTTTAGATTTTTATTATCGTGAGAACGTTGGCTTCCATTTTCGAATTGCAACTTTTCAGGACTATAAACTATAAAGCCTGCAGTTTCTATTAGCTTGGATTCCCCATCGATGTCACTGGTGGACGGGTATGTGAACTCCTATGAGACACAGACTGAGTAGAAAAAAATGGTGCCATTTTATCATGATTACTAGTGAGGACCTATTATATGAAGATAGGTTGAAAAGTGGTGACGTGGTCCTTTAAGTACTGTACTTAATTATGGTTTTGAGGAATTTATTTTGTATTTATTCTTTATTTGAGTGTTTCCAATAGCCTACTTTTACTTCTACTGCACTACATTCCAGATCCAAATGTTTTACTTTTACTCCACTCCTATGTATTTGAACACTTCAGTTACTAGTTACTTTGTAGACTTTGATTGTTCGGCCACGTGTAAATGGCAAATCTACAAGCTCACAATGTGTCGCGATTCGATGCATTGTGAGCTTGTAGATCTGCTATTTACACACTTGAAAAGGGACATTCTGCACAAGTATATACTTTTACTTGTGGTACTTCAAGTACATTTTGATAGCAATACTTTCACTCGAGTACAAACACTGGCCAAATTGTCAAATATAAGAAAGGCAACGTTTTTGGGGTATCATGCGCAGACTGAAAGGGTTGAGTGCTGTAACCATACGGTTTTGTTGGGTCTCAGAATGACACTAAATACTGTTCTTTACTGAACTTTTTTTTAAATACATTTAATGTAAATCTAATGTAAATCTTTAATTTAATGGCTTTAATGTAAATCTCTCATATTAATGTTCTCTTTTTCACCACTGGATGTCTCTGCTGTACTACAAATATGCCTCTCAGCTGTTCTTTTGGTGACAAAGAACTCAGCTTTGTTGAGTCATAGTGAGTGACTTCTAACAGGCACAAGGATAACAATTGTTCATTTTTAGGCAAACAAGTGAATTTTCCATTACAATATACAAAACTAAAGTAGTAGCTATGTAGTGGCTATACCCATCATAAACAGCTAAATTAGGTGGCTTGTGCAGCTGAACCTACAGTATAATATCCCTATGGTTGATGACACAGCCTCCCCTAATAATGAGTCAATCCACCAAGACCTACACAGTATACAGCTGTTGTGCTAGTGATGTAAGCACACAGAGTTCGGACAACTCAGCCTCCTTGTATCTTTACACTGAACTGGCTCCCCTTGACATCATCAAAGTCACACACGTTACGGCAGTGAAATATGTTCTCCGCATTTCTCTTTGGAGCGGTGAGCCGCAGCGTGCACCGCGCTCGGGAATCATCAGTTGATTTTGACCCCCAATCCAACCCATTGATGCCACATTTTTACAGTCTTTGGTATGACCCGGGCCGGGGATCGAACCCCCGACCTCCCAGTTTCAGGGCGGACACTCTAACCACAAGGCCACTTGTCTGGTCAACGGGAGTCTCAACCGTGCATGCTTCTGCTCTGTGAATAACTCAAAGGGCAGTGAAGACCGCTGCAGTCCTGCTCCAACTGCAGAATGCCGTGCATGACTCAAATAAGCCGTCATGCTGCATGGATTGGACTGCAGTGCTTCCCAAACGATGGGTCGGTACCCATCTTTGGGTTCCTGACACATTTGTATACGGGTCCCGAGGGGGAAAAGTATTCTAAAATAGAAATATTCATCCATATTTCATAATAATTTCAGAATTGTACAAAAACATATATATATATAAAAGTCCCATAACTAATAAATGAATCCATAAATAAACCTTTAAATAAATAATTTTGGTTATAACATAACTTTCACTCAAGTACATTTTGAAAGCTCACATTTGAGCTTGTAGATCGGCTGTTTTTCACATTATTATTTTTAAATAGAGCTTAAAGCACCACTTTTCATCTTCATTCATATAATTGGTCCTCACTAATGTTCATGATAAAATGGCACAATTTGTTTGCCTATGTCTCATAGGAGGGCTGTGGGCAGTTCAGAAACCCGCCTTCCAGTGACATCATCGTTAGGCAGATATATATATATAGGCTATATATTTCTTTCTATTAGCTTGGATTCACCAACACTAGCATGACAGAAGTAGCATGTGCTTAAATTCAAATTCAGAAAATGTTTCGGATGTCAAAACTTTCTGAGATGATGGAATTTGATGATGATGCTCGTGGAAGGGGAACCTTCTGAAAGCTTCATGGGCAAAGATAATCAACTTCAAAATAGGTCAAAATGACCTCTCAGTCATGTTAGTGTAATAAGTGGTGAATCCTTAAGCCCTAACCACACCAAAGGGTGTGATATGTCCTGTTGCACTTGACCCACGTCGTCCCAAGTGATTCAACTGGTTGAATTCAATGGCCCTAAACCACACCAAAGGGTCACCACCATGCAACTCCTTGCAACCGTTTGGAGCCAAGGAGTTGCGCATGGCGACCCTGTGGTGTGGTTTGGGGGGGGGCTTTTCAGTTTGAGTCCCGGAGGAGGAGACACCAAATCTCTCTTTCTTTGGGTGTCTAAAGCTGATAAAGGGCGGCTGTGGCTCAGGAGGTAGTATAGAGCAGGTCGTCCAAAGATCCCTGGGTCGGCGGTTCGAATCCCAGCTCCTCCTCCTGTCCACATGTCCTCGGGCAAGACACTGAACCTCCAATGAGTCGGTCTGGGAAGTGAGGACGCTGCATGGCGTCGACCGTTCGCCGCTTCACCTCTCAATGTATGAATGAATGAACCGTTGGAAAAGCGCTATAAAAATGCAATTCATTATCAAGTTTGGTAACCCCTTATATTGCAGCACACAACTCAGATGCCTTTGCAAAGCATTCAGCTCCTGGACGACAACAACACCGCATTGGGAGAAGTGCAGGTCCTTTAACTGCAGTTAATCTGAGCGCTCCATCAGTCCCTGGAGCAGCGCTGCTGGCTGCGGTTCAGACTCATGGCCTCGCCGAGAAACACGGAGCTTCCTGTGTTTGTGTGAAGCTTCCTACACATGAAGTGCTTCGGCACCTCATTGTGGAGTCTGGGATGCACATGACTCCGCTATTACTTTCAAATTGATTAACCCATTCTGACCCGAGATCAGATTCTAAAAATGTCTCTTCTGCATCCTGACAGTTTTCTGAAAAAGCTATGTGTCAGTCGTTCTTCGATTAAAAAAAAAATAGCAGACCTATACAAGCTCATAGCGCGCCACTCGGTGGCGCGCTATGAGCTTGTAGATCTGCTAAAGCAAAAGCATGGTATAATGCTAACACCAAAAGGGGTTCCCGCCAAAATTGATTAAAGAAAAACATGTCAAGTAGTGAATCATAAATTACACCCGCGAGGTAGAAACAATGGCAGGCAGAGGCGGTTAATGGACGAGGTTCGCTGTACAAGCGGTCTATTATAGTACTAATAAGTGGTGTTGATAATTAAACACGCAGGAGAAGATTGAAAGAAGGAGTGGAGGAGGAGATTCAAGACATGAATACATGTGGGGGGGGGGGGGGGGAAGGATGGTTATCGTGTGTAAAGTTTATAGCCCTGGCATTCAGGTGTTATTCTATTGTTTGTGTGTGTGTGTGGTAAAACTACTTCCATGGAATTTTAGTTGTCAATGACAGACACTCCCAACTATAAAGGATATGATTGTAATGTTTTTGTTGATAGTGGGGGGGGGGGGGGGGGGGGGGGGGGAGTACTGGGAAAGCTTTCACCCTTTAGTCTTGTTTTTTCATGCTACAGTATCAATAACATTTTGAGTCATCGCAGGGTAAAGCAATTAAAATGCCTTCGATGCTATTTCAGGGGTGTTATTGTCACTACTCACTTGCCATAGCTGGTCTTGCTGGGACACACTATGCATGCATGCATGCGACACTACACACACACACACACACACACACACACACACACACACACACACACACACACACACCATCTTATAACATAGCATTATGAAAAGATCTGCAGTGAACTCCTTTAAAGTCACACAAGTTATTTCTATCTCAAGTAGGCATTGATGCCTTAATTTGTTACCGTTTGATTTTTTGGACCCTGAGAGTATACTTATACTCCCATAATAGGCCCCCTGCAGTGGAGAGAACCTATAAATCTATCAGAATTAGCTGCCGGTGTTCAGATTAGGCATGTGTTAATGAAGGATTTAGATAAGAGTGTGAGAGTGAGAGAGAGAGAGAGAGAGTGAGTGAGAGAGAGGGACCCGGTGCATGTAGTGTGGAGCTCTCTCGCTCTGCCACCGCTTGCCTTAATGGGCCTATAGTGAGGTTCTTATCAGTGGGAATCTAAAGAGCTGCCTGAAGTTCACCTCGGTTCAATCAGGCTCATTTGGATGACACTTGGACGCAGTCCAAACGATGTGCTCACTGGATTTTGACTCCTCATTACTTCTCGGTGATATATGGACCCCCCTTATTTTTTTCACAGCAGCCATTTTAACCCGTTTAGGCCTGGGGACGATTCTTCAAATGTCTTCAAAATTCTGACAGTTTTCTGAAAAACATATGTTTCTATGTCATCTGAAAATATGTTGTTCCAGGGATTCCCCCCTCCCAAAAAAAAGCAAAAAAAAGTAGTTAAAAGTGTTCGCTCTGAAAGAATATATATTCAAAGATCTGCACCACATTTTCACGGTTTTTTCAAAAATAGCAGATCTACACGCTTGTAGCGCGGCACTCGGTGCGATCTTTCAATAGCTACAAGTATAAAATAATTGTTAAAACACCATAAGGGGTGTCCAGAATGGGTTAAAGGGTATATATAATAAACCTCAGGTGAAGGTAATAACATTAACGGTGTGGGTGTGTCTCGTTTTGGGTTTGCGTGCCAGCATGAAGTTATTTATCTTTAGTAACAGGAGTTGTCCATGCTGGCCTGGCCTGGCACACGGTGACACCTAAATGCAACGGTGCCGTTCAACCTGTCAAAATGTCTGACGATCTATAGTTATGGGAAATGTATGGATTTGTAAAATTGCACGTATAGGTACAGTTGATGTATAAGACCTTTTCAGGGGGAAAAGAAGAGTGGATAGATAATAAATGGAATAATGGCAAGAATGAGATTTGTGTGTGTGCGTGCGTGCACGTGCGCGCGCGTGTGCGTGCGTGTGTGTGAGAAAAGCCTGACGTCTCCGTGTCTGAGACAGACAGATATGCTATGCTTATCCAGGTTGTGTGTGTGTGTGTGTGTGTGTGTGTGTGTGTGTGTGTGTGTGTGTGTGTGTGTGATTCAAGAGGGCAGGGTCTGGGAGGCTGCTGTGGTTGGGTACATGGCTAAAGTATGGGGGGGGGTGGAGAGGCGGGGTCTGCGGCTGTGGCCGAGGATTGATGACTCTGTTATACAGGGTCGCAAGGGAAGCCCACCCGCATGCCACAGCAGAGCCCCCCCACCAAAACATCAAACATGGCGTATTACGGTGATCTATGGACAGCGCCGGGCAGCACTTTCAACTGAGTCAGGCCAGGTCCATCAAAGGATTTATCTCTTCACAAGATTAAAGGGGGGCAAGGCGTCTGCCAAACAAAGGCTAACTCCGAGGGTCAGCCGGGTCTTTTGGTGTGTGAGATTTATACCGAAAGCCTTCAGATTATATATAGGCAGACGCACACACACGAGACAACGCCGGGCCGGCTCGATCTGACTTGTGATGTCTGCCATATCTTCGAGAATATATAGAATGTTAAATGGACCCGCCACCCCCAGGTTTTCATGCCGGTACCTTGCACTGTATTGTACAGTAACAAAGATAACTTGAAAAAAGTGTTAAAAAAAAAAGAAGAAAAAGAAAAAGATAACAATAGCTCACAGATTTGATAAGTGACTTTTGGCATATTATTTTTATTTTAAGATTGAAAGCGAGAGAAAGTTGTAAATAAAATAGCTCCACACACACCATTACCACGCAGTGTAAACCTATAAGGTCAGGGGATTTGACACCGAGGTAAGTGTCCAGCAATATCAACCATAAACACATTAGCAAATACTTTCAGTCAGACTGTGGGGCAGGCTAGGGTGTAAGTTATTCACCCTCCTTTATATTCTGACATGTTCTTGGCATTGTTCAGAATTCCACTGTAATGAGGAAATCACTGTTTGGGAACTATTTGGCTGCTTATATATCTATTTTTCTCTCTCTCTCTCTCGCTCTCAGTAGCAAGTTGGAATCTCTAGTTCATCAGGCATAGGCCATGAGAAAAGTGGAACTGCACAAATGCAATTGATGACGTAAAGCTTAGTGTTACATTTAAATGATTATTAAAAAAAAGTGATATCACCAAAGAATTGTTTTCGTTTTTTTCAGATTATTATTTGGCATTTTTACGCTTTATTAGATAGGTGAGTATAGAGACAGAAAACCACGGGCAGAGAGAGAGAGAGAGAGGAGAGACATGCGAGACATGATGGGAGTCGGATTTAAACTTGCAACTCCACAAGAGCATAATATACTGTGTGTACTACCCAAGCAGCTCTGCACCAATGACTTGTTTTCTAACCGAAAGAAAATGGTCCTTCTTGTAGTGTTATTATAATGACTCCTGCTAGAGCACTTTATAATAATTGTAAATTGCAGACATTACAAGCAAATTGGCCACAACATGATTGCATCCTCGAGAGTTTCCCATATTTATTCTTCTTGGTGATGAAGATTGCTCCTTTTAAGAGTAGAAAAACCAGTGTTTTTGGTAACATACTTTGGCGTCTAGCTCAGAATGAAAACACTCATTTGTATTCATTTGGAGGGGGTTGTGTGTGGGTATAAGACAGACAGAGTGGGCCGGTGGTGAGATAGCACCAGGCACTGTAACAGGCTAGGGGTGGTGGGGGGGGGGGGGGGGGGGGAAGGGACAACAACATTGGCTTTTTCACAGGAACAGGGAACTGTTAATCCATTCAGATTTGAGGTCGGTTCTAAAAATGTGCTTCTAAATCCTAACGGTTTTACTGAAAAACCAAATGTTTCTATGTCAGTAAAACCAAATGTTTCTATGTCAGTAAAACCAAATGTTTCTATGTCAGTGGTGCTCAACGTTCTTCATGTCAAGGACCCCCCCCCCCCCCATCTGAAAATATGTAGTCCCCAGAAGCCAAGATTTGAGTTAAAAACGTTCTGAAAGAATATATATTCAAATGTTTGCGCCACATTTTCACGACTTTAAAGAAATAGAAATAGAAAAAAGAAAGCATAACATAATGCTTAAAACACAAAAATCGTAGTGATGACGAGTTGATGTCATTGGTAGAATGTATATCAATCGTACAATAATACGTACCCATTGATATCTGGTTATGTATAGCCTATACCTACAGCACCACTTCATCATGTCCACGTTCCAACGTTAATATCTGGCTTCATTAATGTTGCTCCCCGATACAAATTTTTAAACAAAATTCCTATCTACGGTAATTGCATTAAATGACTTTAACCCATTTTGACCCGAGATCAGATTCTAAAAATGTCTTCTACATCCTGACAGTTTTCTGAAAAAGCTATGTTTCTACGTCAGTGGTTCTTCGATTTTTCAAAAATTAGCAGACCTACAAGCTCGTACCGCGCCACTCGGTGGCGCGCTACGAGCTTGTAGATCTGATATTTTTCAATAGCTATAAAGCATAACATAATGCCAACACCAAAATGGGTTAAACAACGTTAAACTCACTTTGCCACTCGATTCACCATTCACTTTATGCATGCGCACATACCCTCTATACAGGGGGTTAAGTTCATCGTGTGTGAAATGGTATTGCTTGGGGATAAGCTATATAGTGCTATACTGCCCAGTCCTGAAGTGGTGGATACCATCCCTGATAGCAGTGCAGATAAGGATGAAGTGTCAAAGTCATCCTGCAGATATGGCTATCAATTATTGTCCTCTCCAGATCCCAGGCTAATAAACAAGAAAATGGCAACAACAATCGCCCCCTTGCTTTTTACCGTGCAACATTTTTACATTTATATGGGCTCACAGTAATTTGTACATGCAGTACACCTGTTGTAGCAGTATGGAACCATCGTTCATTCATCGCACAGTATATTTAAAGCTATAGGCTGTGTTTGGTGCTACCGTAGTGGTATTGATTGGACTAGTATCATCCCTCAGTGTTTTTGGTCTTGGTGTTTTAAGCGTTATGGTATACTTTAGCTGTTCATATACCCTAAAGAGGTTTGTCGAAACGTTGGTAAAATAGATGCGACCTCTCCTTTCCTTTTTAAAATATATCTCCTGTGGTCAGCACCTCTCTACTCTTGGTGTGTGCTCGTACCTCTTTGATTGCTTTGAACAAGGAGAGGTACAGGAAATTTATTTAATTAGAATTCCAGCCAAGGTGTCTCTGCCACAGCAGTCATTGTCCTGTGTCGACTGTTCAACACCTCGTTCTTCATCAAATCACCGTGCTGTGTTCATAATACTGCACGCAGCATCCAACAGTGCTCCCTGACAACATCATTAACAATAAAAGGAAATTATGCTCCCGATGACTCTCAAAGTCAAAACAGCGATTAAACTAAGTTTTAATTAATTTTAGTTCATTTTAAGCATTAAGTTATACTTTGGATCTACCAGCTCGTAAGCGCGGCACTCGGAAATCGTGAAAATGTGGCGCAAATCTTTGAATATATATTCTTTCCCAGCAAACGTTTTTTTTTAACTCAAATCTTTGATTCTGGTTTAAATGTGTGTATTCCGTGCATTGTGATATTACAGGCCTCAGTGTATTGTGCATATGCGTGTGCGTGCGTCTGTGTGCGCGTGCGCGTGTCTGTGTGCGCGTGCATGCGAAAGAGTGTGTGCCATGCTCTTCAACCTTAACCCGTTATTGACATAAAAAGGAGCAAACATTACAGCGAACCAAGTGGTGCCAATGTCACTTCAGTCACTTGGCTGCTCTCACGTCCTGCCTACACTACACTACAGTACAGTACGTGGACCGGTAGTATCACTGGGGAACAACCCCGCAGCAGCGCATAGTGCCACTATGCTGCCACTGCATGGTAGGAAGCCAATAGCCCTAACGAGGAAGGGCTGGGATTTGCCTCCCAATCAGCGCCGCAGCTGTGGCTGCTTTGTGCCGACGAGAGAGAGAGAGAGAAGTGGGTTGAATGCCAGGTATTGCTGTCGCAATGTGTATGTATAGCAAGGGTGGAGAGCAGGGCATATATACTGTAGCAGTGAGGGAAATAGGGAAGAAGAAGGAAGATGATGATGATGGGAGGAGTAACGAGAGAGGGAGAGATAGAGAGAGATAGAAAGAGAGACAGACAGAGACAGAGAGAGAGAGAGAGAGAGAGAGAGAGAGAGAGAGCCTCCTTAATGTACATTCTGTTCTGTCCTGGCAGGAGTTCTCAAGGTTGCTCTTGTGTGTGTGTGTGTGTGTGTGTGTGTGTGTGTGTGTGTGTGTGTGTGTGTGTGTGTAAATGCGTGCGTGTGTGTGTGCGCGTGCATACCATGTATTTGAGTTTGTGTGCGTGCGTGCGTGTGTGTGATGATGGTGCCAGGCACAGCTTGTTCTCTGGTTCAGACAGTGTTGACCCTGCCTTGTGCTTTCTGTGCACTAGTGCTCTCCTCCTACTTTGGGCGAGGCTTGGTGCGGCTACACATTTCAACGTGTGTGTGCACACACTGATTGCACACACACACACACACACACACATACGCACACACACACTGGTGTACACTTACTGTATGCTGTAGGTCAACACGCAGACACAACACAATACATGGCACCCTCACAGGATCACGTACACACCAACTCACACACACACACACACACACACACACACACACACACACACACACACACACGTTCGCTACCACAATACAGACCTGTCACTGACCTACTGCTCTGTTCAGGGCAGACACCAATTCAAATCAATGCAACACAATCAACGAGGGAGATTGACATGGCCGACATATTAGACCTGAGGCTGATTCTAAAAAAGAAAAAGCCTTCTAAAACAGTTTTCTGTTTCTATGTCAGTGGTTGGTGCTCAACCTTGTTCATGTCAAGGACCGCCGGAATTGTCTGTATTTGGCGCGCACACACACACACACACACACACACACACACACACACACACACACACACACACACACGCACACAGACACACGCATGCGCGTGCACACACGCGTGCACACACGCATATGCACAATACACTAAGGCCTATAATATCACAACTCACAGAATACACACGTTTAAAAGGTCACCACCTCCTTTATCCCTGTACTCCTTTCTTTTGTGCATTCTTCATAAAGCAACCTACTGTGGTCTGGCATGTTTAGCATTGCTTACAGCCATTAAATAATAAGTATAGCCTCAGGAACGAATGGTTCCAGAGCCATGTGGCCCATAGACAGGTCAGGAGTCTATCTACCTATTCACCCACTGAGCCTCACTTATACCATCACTATAGCGACTGACTCATTTACTATAACATACAGTGGCTTGTTAGATTTTTTCAGGAAGCCATTGGATTCCATTCATTTTGATACGGTGTGTAATTGCAGAGATGCGCAACTTGCGATCGGCAATCCAACATCACTGTGTGAGTGTGTTGTTGTTGTCAAAGTCATGTTATCTTTGCTTTTCAATTCAGGACGGGAACCCCTTTTGGTGTTTTAAGCATTGTTATACTTTGGCTATTGAAAAATAGAAGATCTACAAGCTCATAGCGCGGCACCGAGTGCCGCCCTACGAGCTTGTAGATCTGCTATTTTTGAAAAACGTGAAAATTTGGCCCAAATCTTTGAATTATATATTATTTAAGAAAGTTTTTTAACTAAAATCTTTGCTTTCAGATGGGGGTCGGCGGCCGATTACATTATATTTTTGGTGGTCCTTGACATGAAAATGTTTGAAAACGACCGACTCATCTGCATCCGTCTTGGACGTGGCGCCTATTATGCGAACACAATGGCCAAAGTTGGGGGGAGGAAAGTACTGTGTGTAGGGCGGAGGAGAGGGTGATATTTGTCACTCCACGCACTACTCCTACGGGCTGAGGCGGCACCTGTCAGTAGGACGAAGGGAGGCTCTACGGCCGTCCTCCCGGTGGGGGCTCCTCACTGGCAGGTGAGTCGGTAGGATATACAACAGCACATCCTCCCGGTGGGGGCTCCTCACTGGCAGGTGAGTCGGTAGGATATACAACAGCAGTGACAACACATCAGTGGCGTGCACAGATATACACTAGGTGGTGCTAGAGCACCTGCCCTTTGCCCTCTGGACAGAAATGTGCCCTTTTGATTTTTTTGTATTATTATTATTTTTTGTACAGTGTACAGTATGTGTGGACCATGGTGACGTTGATCAATTCTTGATGAAAAGCTTCTAATATATTATTTATGCCCCAAAATCTATAAATCTCACACCGGTTCCACGCGCACTGCACAAGGTATACCCTTTTTCACTTCTGCACCTGCCCCTCTAAATGTCTGCGCACGCCACTGCAACACATAAATGTGTGTGGACTGTGGGGAGAAATCAATAGCATTAACGACTAAATTGGGGAGAAAAAGGGGATACAAATGAAGTAAAATAACCATTTTACACGTCACAAATTAAATGCAATGCGACCTTGCAGATCTTTGCTACTGTACCTTTTCTGCTGCTCCCAGAATAGGGACTCTAGGGTTGATATGGTTAAGCTTTTTTTCTTTTTTTATTCGAGGTCACATGGGCCTAAACTGTCTTGTAAACAGACATGGGGCAGGTTTTAGCTTCCATGGCCGGTGCGTGTTAAAGGTTTTGCTTTAACGGTGCTCCCAACGAGGAGCAGATGAGGGGAGCTGGATGGAGAAGGTTCTGTATAGGTGTGTGCATGTGTCTCAGTGTCAGGCATGCTGTCATGTAGGGCTTTGCAGAATCTATGACGCTACGAGGCTGCAGGATTACCATAAAACAGTGCTGCGGATTTAACCCATTCTGACCGGGCACCCATTTTGGTGTTAGCATCATGTTATGCTTTAGCTATTGAAAAATAGCAGATCTACAAGCTCATAGCGGCACAGAGTGGCGCGCACGGCTACGAGCTTGTAGGTCTGCTATTTTTGAAAATCGAAGAGCGACTGACATTTTTAGAATCTGATCTCAGGTCAGAATGGGTTCATCAGACCAGTTGTGTGTCCAGTGGAAACCTCGTATGAATCTGATCTCAGGTCAGAATGGGTTAAACCCTTTTCACATCAAGGCCCTGCATTATTTATTTCCGCATTTGAGCCACGTCGGACCTCCATTTGATGAGATTTAGCCTCTAAAAGGTCCCAAAGTCTAGAATATTTTGTCGACGTTGGATAAGACTTTGTCCACGATGCCATGTTGTATTGATGTGGTACCATTAGGACAAGCAAACGTTGATCAAAATAACATGAAAATCTATACATTCTCTAATTGTGCAGACTTCTTGAAAATGAATTGGTGCAGGTGTTTTAACAATAATTTAACTCTTGAGAGGGTCCATTTGGTTTCATTTGATCTAAGAGTTAAAGATCTAATAAGGGTCCATTTGGTTTCATTTGATCTAAGAGTTAAAGATCTAATAAGGGTCCATTTGGTTACCAAATCTCCATCATTTACCTGGAACCACCTCAAGGACCACTGGTCCGGACAGTGGTGGAAAGTAACTAATTACTATTTACTTAAGTACTGTATTCAAGTACAATTTTAAGGTACCTCTACTCCGTTTATTTTTTTAATTAAAAAGTATACGTACTTTTACTCCACTACATCTCAGAGTCAAACATCCAACTTTTAACTCCACTACAATTATTAGAAAACTTTAGGTACTCTTTGTAGATTTGGATCATTACAAAACATAAAAAAAGCCGATCTACAAGCTCACAACACTCTCTGGGGCCTCGCCATGCACCTACATAACAAGTGTTGATTTCGTCGACTAATACTATGACGAAAAATGTCCATCGACTATCCTTTTTCACTGACAAAAACTAAATGGAAACTACAAGCAAACGAAGCTACGGTGACTAAAAGTGAGACTAAATATATTGACAATTTCGTCAACAAATAAAAACTAGACTAAAATGTTAGGAAGGGACTAGTGGACAAAAGATCCAGTATAAGTAAGACACAAGTCATTCTTACACTTGCTTGCATGCTGAAAATAGCAGATCTACAAGCACACAACACATCACGCTGCAGAGCTTGTACACCGATCAAGGCCCGCCAACATACATTTCAGTCGACAAAAACAACTGTAGATTTAGTCGACTAAAATCTCATGTCATTTAGTCGACTAAAACTAAAACATTTCAGATGACTAAAATGTGTATTCCAAAGACTATGACTAAACATAAAATCTAATCTAATCATGTTTAGACTATTAACGCTTCTGAAGAGAGGTCAGACTGTTTAGCACGAGGTTTTGGGGGGAAATGGATTATAGAAGGCTGAGCTTTTCAGAGTAAAACGTGCCTCATCTGCTTGGCACTCTAGCGCCTTTATTCTGAAAGAAAATCCCCGGCAAAAATAGTGTACCGGTAGGTTATTATACGGGTGCGTTTGGAAATGTGCACCGAGTGCACTGAATAAACGAACGACGAGAGATCACATGACCAGTGCGTTCAGGGCGCATTTCCAAAACGCGCCCTATATTTGGAACCTGTGAAATGGGACACTCGGCATAATGGGTGCTTTTACTTTTAGTATATTTTGTACTTTTACTCAAGTACATTTTGAATTCTGCACTTTTACTTGTAACAGAGTATTGATACTTTCATTGAAGCAAAAATATATTTGAGCTGGCACAGCATGATGCCGATCCTGAGCCCATAGTGAAACTTTGCACCACGCTAACCCACAGACCATTAATAAATGAATGTTCTGGTTTATTTTAGTTTTGTTCATTTATGTTATTTCTTTCCATCAAATGTATTATTATTTATATCATCCAATGATCCGTTATGTTATATCACAATTACTTAAAGTAGGAAGACTGCGCCGTCAGAACAACTTAAAAGTGTCCTGTTTTTTTTTTCTCTCCTGCTAAAGCAGAGAATCTGTTATGGCTCCCTGTGTGCTGTTGATGAGAAAGAGTGGAGAAGAGGGGAGAGAGAGAACGATGAAAAACACACAAGCAGCAAAACTTCCAGGCATTCTACGACGCATTAGGTCATGAGAATTGGGAGCGCATGCTGTTTCAATGATGAAATGGCCCACCACCAATGGGACCTCGATCGCGAGGTTCACACAATTGGTCACCACAAGGTCGCCTCCGTCCGAAGAGAGAAGGAATGATAAATACACTGAGCTTTTCTCGCACAATTATTAGATTTCGATGCCGCCCCGCCCCCTCACCCCAGTGATACACACACACACACACACACACACACACACACACACACACAGTAGAGGATAGTATAGCTCAAAGTTTCTCGCAAAGGCGTATTAGGTTCGAACACTGGGGCTCGTTCGTGTGGGAATTCCTCGTGACAGACAAGCGAGAGAGAGAGAGAGAGAGAGAGAGAGAGAGAGAGAGAGAGAGCGACGGGGGCCAGAGAGAAACAGAAAGGTCGCAGCCATCAGACTATCAGAGCTATTTTTGTTTGTAGAAAATTCAGAAGTGGTCCCGTTACCCTGGAGGCGGCTGGTGTTTTCCATATAGCTCAGCGACTTGGCAGAGACTCCGCATAGCCAGTTTTCCCATTCACTCTCCCCTCATGCTTTGTCCCCCCCGCCTCTCTCTCTCTCTCTCTCCCCCTCAGTGCATCCCCCCCCCTAGCCCACCCCCTCCCTCCCCCTTCCTCCCACCATCTTCCCTCCCTCCCTCCCGTGCTTTCGCCCCCAGCAGGAAAATGCTCCGTCCGCGGCCCGCCGCGGAGACAGCCTGACTGCGCAGGCGGCCCGGCAGATGCACTGGAGATAAGTTTGTGTGCGTAAGCCAGGCCGCGACCCCCGGCAGCAGGACATTGACCAGATCCTGTCAGCGAGAGGGCAAGAGCTGGGCCTAGCGCCTCCTCTCTCTCTCTCTTTCTCTCCGCTTCTTTCTCCTCCCCCGGTCTCCCAGCCCCATCCTATTGCCTGCCAGCCAGCCAGCCAGGGGCCAGATCGTAGGACAGTCCCCATGGAGCCAAAGCTTTCCTTTCGAGACCCCCACACAGGCTCCCCAACACCTCCTTAAGCCAGACTAGAGCCCTGACACCACACACACACACACACACACAGGTCTGCCAAGCACACAATAAGGCCCCCAGATCACTTCCTCTGTCCCACAGAAAGCTAATGGATAGTGGTGTGTGTGTGTGTGTGTGTGTGTGTGTGTGTGTGTGTGTGTGTGTGTGTGTGTGTGATGTGTGTGCGCGCGTGTGTGCGACAGCCTTTGTGACAGAGACGCCGAAGCCCTTTTACGAAAACACCATCCTTCGCGCAGCATCAGCACTTTTCACTTTCTTTTGTCTATGGAGTGGTTTCGGAGGAAACGCTGTGAGGGTGGAAATATGAATGATTTGTCATGTGAAAGGATAGCTCGTCGTGGCACCAGCCGGCGAGGTTTAGAGAGAGAGAGAGAGAGAGAGAGAGGCCGAGTTTATTTTATACAGTAGCATGGGGGTTAACCCCCCCCCCCCCTCCCAAAAAAAAACAATATATAATAGGAATTTGCTTCTCGGCTCATTTTCAATAAACAAGTCTTCAATCCACAGGAGGTACAGAAAGTATATAAATTCCCTCCGACAAGAAAAACAATGCCATGTTGTGGCGAAGGCGACTATATATAATGCCGTCATGCAGAGAGCGGTCCTTCACCTTGGGGTGAACGCTTATAGCCGCCACTCGTCTACTACATGGCAGAAGGCAACGCGGTATTACCGATGACTTCCTGGCTCCGTCCAAAGTGCTGTGTGCCCTCGAGGGCCTGCAGTGCGGGCCGAGATGAAAGAACTGGAAATGCCAGGGGAAAGCCAACTGAAATATCTAACGCTTTGAAGTGCTTCTAATTGGGCTTGTTGTTTTTGTTTTTTTCCCCCTTCTTTTAAAATATATTTAGAACTGTATGTGCTCCCCCCCCCCCCCCCACCGCCCCCCCCTCTGTCCTGAGTTAGTTGGATCCTCTTGGACAAAAGATGCAACGTTCAGAGATGGGTCAAACGGTAGCACACATCACACATGGACAAAGATGCAACGTTCAGAGATGGGTCAAACGGTAGCACACATCACACATGGACAAAGATGCAACGTTCAGAGATGGGTCAAACGGTAGCACACATCACACATGGACAAAGATGCAACGTTCAGAGATGGGTCAAACGGTAGCACACATCACACATGGACAAAGACGCAACGTTCAGAGATGGGTCAAACGGTAGCACACATCACACATGGACAAAGACGCAACGTTCAGAGATGGGTCAAACGGTAGCACACATCACACATGGACAAAGATGCAACGTTCAGAGATGGGTCAAACGGTAGCACACATCACACATGGACAAAGATGCAACGTTCAGAGATGGGTCAAACGGTAGCACACATCACACATGGACAAAGATGCAACGCTCAGAGATGGGTCAAACGGTAGCACACATCACACATGGACAAAGATGCAACGTTCAGAGATGGGTCAAACGGTAGCACACATCACACATGGACAAAGATGCAACGTTCAGAGATGGGTCAAACGGTAGCACACATCACACATGGACAAAGATGCAACGTTCAGAGATGGGTCAAACGGTAGCACACATCACACATGGACAAAGATGCAACGTTCAGAGATGGGTCAAACGGTAGCACACATCACACATGGACAAAGATGCAACGTTCAGAGATGGGTCAAACGGTAGCACACATCACACATGGACAAAGATGCAACGTTCAGAGATGGGTCAAACGGTAGCACACATCACACATGGACAAAGATGCAACGCTCAGAGATGGGTCAAACGGTAGCACACATCACACATGGACAAAGATGCAACGTTCAGAGATGGGTCAAACGGTAGCACACATCACACATGGACAAAGATGCAACGTTCAGAGATGGGTCAAACGGTAGCACACATCACACATGCAAGATAAATAACACCGTCGTGCATGGATTGTCGACGGCATATGTCTTCACGAAATACATACGCCTGAACCTGACACAGATTTTACATTAGGAATGATCTTTAAAACACCACTTATACTAGCAAAGTGTTTTTTTTGTATCGTCATGTAATGTGCTGTATAGACAGCAGTGGTTTTCAAGCAAACAGCGGCCCTCGAGAGGGTTCCAGCTGGTCCCCAGCTATGATGGAGACTTGTTAACCAAATGGACCCTTATAGATCTTTAACTTTCGAGAGTGTACCAAACGGGACATTTGGTTTCATTTTACACTCTCAAGAGTTACATTACTGTTAAACATCTGCATTACTAAATGTATACAAGAAGTCTACGCAATTAAGAGAATAAAGACTTTCATTTTATTTTGACCGTTTGCCCCGTTATCTCTCCTAATGGTACCGACATCAATACAGCGTGGAATTGTGGATAAATCCTCTCCAACGTACGGCAACAAAATATTCTACGTCTTCGGTCCGAGTAAATGTGATCAAATGGCGGTCCGTGTTTCAAATGCTGAATAGTACCACAGACGAAAAACAGTCTATAAGTCCAAATTTCATTCTGACCCCTCCACGAAAAGGCCTTGTTGTCCTGAACCCTTATCATTTATACATTATGGATCAATAGTGTGGACTTAGACTGTTTTTCGTCTGTGGCATTCAAATAATGGGCCTCGATATGAAAAAGGGTTGAAAACCACCGGTAAACAACACTACAGCATACTGTATGCTCTCTTCATGACCAGATGATCAGTGGAGGTGAGTCACCTCCACTCAGTATACTGGGGAAGAAAACCATCCCTCCATATTATACCATCTTGTTCCCCTTGAATCATGACCCACACTATACAACAATTCATCTCTCGGTTTGGAAAACTGACTCCCACACCCCTGTGCAGAGCAATAAGAAGCTGGAGCCAGCGCCTCATAGCTGGGGAGGTTAAACCCAGTTTGTCATCAGATTCCAGTGGGAGTGAGGGATGGAGACGTTGTGCAAAGAGCAACCCCGGACGGCTCGTACACGGAGAGGATCCGACTCCCTCCCTCCTACTATACCGACGCCTCTCTTCACAGGGAAGCACTTCCCTTTCTGAAACACCCCGTGTTTCATTGCTCTCTCTGGCTCTTTTTTTCGGAGGTTTTCGGGGGAGTTTGTTTGCGCAACAGCAAGAGTCTGGTTTATTTTATTAATTTGAGTAGTTAGTAGTGACATAGAACCAAACATTTGTTTCCGACATACCAGAGTCCGACAGTCCCGACACACTACCCAAACACTAACTAACTAACCCTAACTGCACCCCCTAAACATTCATGGTGTTAAAATGTAGAATGACTTTTTGCATTCCCGACAGGATTCTGCAGTGTGTGTAAATGCTTGGAAAGAAGAGACATCATGACCTATACTTGTTTACATTATTTTACTGCGCTAACCTTAATAAAACTGCAACTCCAACATGTTGCACAGAAATCAAAATAGCCTTGCAGCCCAATTCTATCCGACCCAAGTACAGTATATCCTAGTAAACTGTGCTCAAACCAAGCCATCCTGAACCACTTCCTCTTTACTGCATGGTTCTGCGATGACCTTGGCAATTGTCCATTACCAGCTGATGAATGACACTCACCGAGAAAGTGTTTAGCAAGCCATAAACTACAATAGCTTTACATTAGCCACCACGGCCCTTCATCCCTACTTACTGCACAAGAATAAACACTGCAATTGTACCCAACTATGTATAGTAGTGATATATGCCTTTTGTAAGTTGTAGACAAGTGTAGCCCGTTTGACACAGACCAGGGCCCACGTGCTGTATAGAAATGATAAGTGCAGTGCTCACAAGATTACATCTTTCTTCCTTAAACATTGTGTTGTGGGGGGAAATTGATAGTCTCATTTGAAACGTTTTTTCCTCGGAAAAATGTTTGGATGTGGAAAATCAATGCAATAATAAATCTCTCTCTCCCGCTCTCACTCTCACACACACACACACACACACTCACACACACAGACACACACACACGAACTCTTTCCTCTCTTTCTCATCCTCTGAAGAGACAGACATTTGTATTGTATGTTAATGTGTTCCGTAACAACTGCAAACTGCAATATTCTGTCGCTCATGACTGAACGCCACCACGCGCACGCACCCACGCACACGCACCTTGCTTTAGGTTCCATAAGGAAACTAAACCTTTTCTTCATAGAGCGTGGTGTGCTATAGGCCATTGCAGAGCCATAGAGTAAGACAGAGTTACGAAAACTCTGTTCACTTCATGCATGGGGCCAGTCCAATGGCGGCTCTCCTACATAGACTTCTATTGAGAACATATAGGGACATAAGACCTGGACCGGAAGTATAGGCAGAAATGCATTGGACCCAGCGCTCGAATGATCTTAAATCCCTTTATTTCAGATTGTTTTGTAGTAAATCGTACAACATAAACATTACAGAGACTTTAGTTGTTATACATGTACAATACTTTTAAAACAGTTGGCATGTTGCACACGTGCCTGAAATTGCCCTTATATTCGCGTGGTTGCGCCGCCCTCGTTGAAAACAATGCATTTCAAACTCCCAGCTTCCAGTCCCGTTCTCCAAAGGCGCTTGCCGAGCGCTCGGTTTCTGCCCCCTCAATATCGTAACTCTTCTCATTAGATGGCTCTGGGCCACTGATGTTCCACGGGTGTATTGAGCTCTACTATACCACAGGGGGAAGGGAGGCCACGTTATTGGACACCAGCGAACAGTATACGTGCACGCCTGGGGTCAGAGGGAGAAGTTCAGGGGCCTAATGTCCAAAAACGAGATGACAGTGTTGATGTACTTTTTGAATCTTCCGAACAAGATCCTTCTGGGGGGGATACGGCCGTTCAACGTCGTCCATTCATTATGCCGTGGATGTTTTCCTGTGAGGGGGAAGTCTATACCGTCTTATTTTGGTTTGTTCTATTTTCTCCCGGTCATGAAAATTAATGAGGGCTTTTATGAGCATGCGGTTCACTTTTTTTAAAGTCATATTTCAGTTTCAATTAGTCCAGTGAATGACCATGTTCTTGAGGGAGTGTCTTGTTTCAATTAACATTTGCACAATACCAGGCCCTTTTGCACGGCTCGGAGGCAATCATGGGGGATACTGACCCCCTGTTCTTACGAGCCGTGTCTTTCAACGTGGCCACGTTTTTGTTACAAAAAGGACATTTAAGACAGAATAAATATTACAAAACCTTTGGGCCATTTCCCAGATTAAATGATCAATGATCTTGATGTTGATTTGCCTCTGGCCTTCCGAGACCCTGGGAGAAACAGCAGTGTGACAGATAGAATGTTTACCGCTGCAACCAAAGGCCACGTTCAAGTTCAACGTAGCCGAACTATCCCTTTTATACCGGGTTCAGGGTAAAAGGCCTGCTGTTGATGACGGCGTAACCACGTGAACCCTATAGTGTCCCTATTCTGGGGGGCGGACATCGAGCAAAGAAATTGCAGTTCTGCCGTTTTCAGTCAAGAGAAGAATGAAAAATCACCTGGTATAGTGCCCTGGGGGACTCCGGTCAACTAAGCAGTGGTGTCATGGTGTTTTTTTTTTCCTGGTACCACGGAACGTCACACGCACGCGCCTGCGCACGCACGCACGTGCGCAGTGGCGTGCACAGACATTTAGAGGGGCAGGTGCTCAAGTGAAAAAAGGGCACCTTGTGCGACCGGCCGGTTGCCTTAATAGTGTGAAATTTCTAGATTTTGGGCATAAATAATATATTAGATTTGTTTTTATCAAGAATTGATCAATGTCACCATGGTCCACATACTGTACACTGTAGTACAAACATATATAATCTTTCTCCAAAAAGGGCACATTGCTGTCCATATAGGGCAAGGGCAGGCGGTGCTCTAGCAACCCGCCTAGTGTCTATCTGTGCATGCCACTGACGCGCGTGCATGTGCGCCTTGCGCTTGCGGCATGCACACAGAACAGCTGCATAGCCTGCCTATAAGCCTATATTGTTAAATAGCGTATAGAGAGTTTTAGACACACCAACACAAAAGTAGAATTAAAATAGTCAGACGAACATCTTTACTGCACACTATAGCGAAACTAAAGAGTTTGCTTTGGACGAATGAATATGTTCATATGGAGGCATTATTGTGTGCAGAACACCTCTCACAGCAGCAGCAGCCACAGTTCTGGAGCCATAGCCTATACTGCTGTGTGCATGCTTATACCGTATAGGCTACGTGTGGGGGAGGGGGGGGGGGGTTTCTGTGGTCTGTTTCTTTTTGGGCTCAAACAAGTGCTCTGATTTGCCTGTGGACTTTGATGTATAAGAGTCCACAGATCCCATAATGTGACATAACAATTTGCCAGCAGATGTCACTGTTGTTGAGGCCCGTTTGCCCGTTTTCATTGCAGCTCAAAAGGGCTTTAGAACACACAGAGAAAACCCCAGACCACAGAAAAGTATCGTGTGTGTGTGTGGGTGTAATTGAGGTCATAGAAACCTCAAATTAAAAAAATGGAAAATAAAAATGAAAGAAAACGAATGTCACGAAACCTTTATCGTATACTACAATCAATAAAACACACTACGTTACACTACGGGTTACAAAGCAATGTGGATTTCAAATCAACAGTCAAAAAACAAATCTATGCGAGACATTTCTAGGTGTGTCCCGGGTCTAGATCTCTAGACGTGTACATGTACAGTATATAGGACACACCTACTTTACACACGGGCAGCCAGTCACCACCACCAGCCTTTCATTCATTCATTCGTTCATTCAAAGAGCCTAATAAATACGAAGTAGAAAAGAAAGCAGGGGGTTGACGTCAACATCCGCCAGGCCCGAACGCGGAGCAGGTAAATAATTGTCCTCTGGGGAACTGTGTTTACCTCACATATACTGCCCGGCGCTTTAATCTCTAATCCCTCAGACAACACGGGCCTAAGCGGAGCTCATTGTGTTGGTTGAATTCCACGTCGCGCTCTCTCAAGGTGTGTGATTAACCCCTACTGTACATACACGTGTAAACACTCGCATCAAAGGCTATAGCCAGGGAGTGTGTGTTGTCTGCAGGTGACAGGTCAGCGAAGGGTGAAGGGTCGCTGACAGCCAGGGCAGTCTAGCAAAAAAAAAGGAGGTGCGGGGGAATGAGGAAAGAAGCCAGGGCTTTTTAGGTTTGGTTAGTGTGGGAGTGGAACGGGGCTTGGTCTCTCTCTCTCTCTCTCTCTCTCACCGGAGGTTTTTTTACTCCACGTTTTAAACTGCTAATAAATGGCAAAACGTCAAGCAGTTCAACTGAAATGACCGAGCAAACATACAGGACCACGGCACGTTAACGTGATTAAGTAGGCAAAGCACACATCAACGGGTTGCCCAAGTACTGCGTGGGTTTGACTCATATGGGTTTACCTCTTAACACGGTCTATGTCAGTGTTGATTTCGTCGACTATAATACCGCGACGAAAAATGTTCGTCGACTACCTTATTTCACTGACCAACTAAATGGAAACTACATGAACACTAAGCTATACGGTGACTAAAAGTAGTATATATTGACAATTGTGTCAACAAATAAAAACTAGACTAAAATGTTAGGAAGGGACTAGTGAACAAGAGATCCAGTATAAGTAAAAGACACAAGTCCTTTTACACTTGATTGCATGCTGAAAATAGCAGATCTACAAGCACGACAAACGCGTCGCAGTTGTGAGCTTGTACGTCGGCTATTTTCAGCCATGTGTCAAATCAGCCATTATACGACACCATCGAGGTCCGCCAAAATACATTTTAGTCGACTAAATCAACTGTAGATTTAGTCGACTAAAATCCTATGACATTATAGTCGACTAAAATAGACTAACACTGAAACATTTCAGATGACTAAAATGTGACTCAAGGCTCAAGACTCTTGAACTTTTAGCCATATACAGTAAAAGAATATGTAGTAAAATAATTGGATCATGATGCCACAACTCCCCATACAGGCCACACCCATTTGTGGATTTCCAAAACACTACTATTCTGTCCACAACTCATGTGACTCAGCACACATTCCACTCCCATCGACTACAATTGTCATATTAGTCCATTTAGGCCTGACGTCGAAATTAAAAAAAATGTCTTGTAATCCTGACGGTTTTCTGAAAAACCTATATATTTCTATTTCAGTGGTGCTCAATATTTCATGTCAAGAACCCCAGAAATTATATGTAATTGGCCGCCCGACCACCATCTGAAAATATGTTGTTCCAGGGACCCCCCCCACCCCCCAGAAGCAAAGATTTGAGTTAAAAAACATTCACTCTGAAAGAATATATATTCAAAGATTTGCATTAAAAACATTCACTCTGAAAGAATATATATTCAAAGATTTGAGTTAAAAACATTCACTCTGAAAGAATATATAATTCAAAGATTTGAGTTAAAAACATTCACTCTGAAAGAATATATATATTCAAAGATTTGAGTTAAAAACATTCACTCTGAAAGAATATATATTCAAAGATTTGAGTTACAAACATTTACTCTGAAAGAATATATAATTCAAAGATTTGAGTTAAAAACATTCACTCTGAAAGAATATATAATTCAAAGATTTGAGTTACAAACATTTACTCTGAAAAAATATATATTGAAATTTGAATGGGTTAAAGAGCTCGAACCAGTGCCAGTTACTTGTCTCGCTAGAGCCCGCTGCAGTGGTGTTCACTTGCACGGGCACCACAAATGCCACAAATATCACCGTTTGTTGTATTGCCCCGAAATGTTGCTTTCATTTCTGCCCATACATACATACTCTTTTCTATGTTGCAGGGTGGAGTGAGGAAGCCATATAGGCTAGAGCAGGTGTTGGTAAACAGGGTGGAGTGAGGAAGCCATATAGAGCAGGTGTTGGCAAACCCATGTGATGTGAGCTTGGGAACAGTTCCCACAGGTGATGGTAAACAGATAGAGAACATGCACGCACGCACGCACGGCCTTTGAGCCTTTGCGTACGCCTGTAAGGTCGTCACTAGGGCAAGTGCTACGGCAAGTGCTACGTGCTAAGATGGAGTCTGAAGAGGTGGGGGTTTTTCAGTCATGTGTGCATGTATGTAGGAACCAACCCACCCCACCTATACCCCCCCCCCCCCCCCCCCCCCCCTGAGCTAACAGTAATTATGTTAAGTGATCATTTCCTCATTACAATAAGTATTTTTTTCTTTCTTTTGCAAGCATTTGCATGATTTAGTCATAATCCGATCTCTCGTTTCTGATATACCGTAGTCTGACTCACTATGGGCGGGTGAAGTGAACAGACTATATATCCATTTCAAAGTTATCGGTTAACTTGCACGCTCACCAACTGTGTAAAGACACTTGCTTTGAATAAGCTGTGAAACATGTGTCCAACATGCATGCTTATTCGATGTGTGTGGAATAAGCACACGCACACAGAGAGAGAGCTGTACAGTAAACTCCTCTGTATTATTTAAACATTTCTAATTCAGAGAGTGTATAACTGCAAATAGAACAAAGTATAGTCCAAAAAGATCCGCTTTGGTTCCATTTGTACACTCTCAGAGTTAAGGCAACACTCGGGGATTCTTTACAGCGCGAGAGACCACATAATACAAGACCACACAAACTGTATATTTACATCTCACACTTGGCCTCGTAAACATTAGCGTTGCTTATTAATTGAAGCTCGTGCTGTTTGTGAGGCAGAAGAACTGTGTGTTTTGCAGAGAACACAAAAAAGGGGGCTGGCAGAGGAAGAGCGTTCTATCTCAGCTGTCTCCCCGTTGCACTAATTGCAGTGGTGGAAAAAGTACTCAATTATTTTACTTATAGGTAAAAGTATCAATACTGCAATATAAAACTATATTCCGTTACAAGTAAAAGTTCCTGGAATTCAAAATGTACTTGAGGGGGAAAAAAAGTACAAAAGTACATAGAAATGGACTTAAATACCAAAAGTAGAAAGTAGTTATTACGCAGAATATCCTGTTTCAAATGTATAGAAATCTTCTGAAATTTTTCAAGTGGCCAAAAAATAGAGCTGAAATGTTTCCCAATAATAATCAAAAGTGACTATAGTAACTAAAAGTTTTCAAATAAATGTAGTGTAGTAAAAGTATTGGAACTGGGAAATACTCAAGTAAAAGTATACAAACACCTCAGAATTGTACTCTAAGTAGCCTACAGTAAACGTCGTTGGGTTATGCTTTCCGCCGCGGACTAATTGAGTGATTGTGTACAGAGCTCAGACACACTGCCCCTGTGAGTCTATCTCACTGGACTATTATCGGAGTGGCTGTCAGACATGGGTCCAGAGCAGCTCGTGTGGAATGCGCTCCAACTGCAGGGGCCAGAAACGGGCCCCCTCTCTCTCTCTCTCTCTCTCTACGCTTCCCCAAACCCACCATCCAACCAAACCCCCCGCCCCTTCCCCCCCGGGCCACCCCCTTCCCAGCCACCTCGGGCCAATCAGTCAACAGGACCCCAGGGACCATTTTCAAAAACAATCACTCTCTCTAAGTAGTCAAGAGGTGCCAGGGCTAATTATAAACAAACTATTGATGTTCTAGCTCTAGCAGAAGCCTGTGCTAGACCGTGCCAGTGCAGTGAATGTGCGCACGTTGTGCGTGTGTGTGTGTGTGTGTGTGTGTGTGTGTTAGGGTCACAGGAAGGTTCTGCTTGACAGAACATTCAATTGGCCGTTTAGCATCACTCGCCCACAGTCAGAGTCAGACAGCATCAAGTTAGCTTCAGGCTCAAATGACAAGGGCTTGGGTTCTGCCTTGAAGGAGGAAGAATATTGATTGACGTCAGATCAGAATGATTAAATTAAAAGTGCACACACTCCACAATGTAAGTGTTGCGTATAGACAAGAGTACTATGGCGTTAGTATAGCAGCGTGATAATTATTAACGATCGACCAGCATGGTAACTTAAATATAACAATGTTGTTAATGAACTCAAGTACTTTTCCCAAGGACACGTGCACATTATTTAAATACGTTTTAAGTTTAGCCTATACTTTCGCTCACAAAGCGGTCGTTCTATTCCCTCCGATACATTTCCGTATGCCCCCTCCGTGTATCGTTACGTGACATTCTTCTATACAGGCAATGACAAAATGGCTTTCATTTGAGAAAAGAAAATGATGTGCAAACTCTTTGACGCTGACGACACATTCAGCCTGGTCAGCAACACGTCACGTCACCGATATGCCAGGACCGATGCAGCTCTCCACACCGCCAGCAGTGACAACGATCTAAACCTCATTATATATCATATATACACTTTGAGATATGATCTATAGTGTCATCGTAACACAAATACCTGCTCTGCTTTTTGTTTCTTTTTATTCATTTATTTTTCTCTTTTCTGTTTATCTTACTTCACTTTGCTATTTATTTTTCCTTGTTTTGTTGTATTTAAAGTTATTTTAATTCTTATGTTTTTCCTCCCCTACGACCCATATGGGAGGGTGGGAGGTGAACGGGAGGGTAGGCTGGGCAAGCGTGACCACTCTTTGGTCACTCCTTGGTCACTCTGCCCAACCTAAGGGGAAGGGTTGCACAAAAAAAGAAGGAAAAATAAATAAAACGGGGAATGTCACCAATAACAATAATGATGTAAAACTAACCTTGTACATCTCCCTGAATAAAGAAATATATATTTAAAAAAATAAATAATAATACCTGCTCTACACGGTCACAATGCATTGCATTGCACTGCATTGTGGGCTTGTAGACCTGCTGGTTCTTTTGTGTGTGTGTAATTCAAGCGCATGTGAATCGACATTACAAAAAGATATTTTACACATCTCCAATACGAATATGCCTATGACCCTTCAAAAGACCAAAAAAAAACGCATAGTGACAAAACGTGCAAAAAGTTCCATCGTGATTAACGACTCACTTTTCAACACAAGAGTGACATCAAATGAATCCAACGTCACGGCTTTAACGACCGGAGCCGCCAGGCGGTATACACGGAGCATATTTCGGGGTCTAAATCATACGATAAGAGTGCTGTAATGTTAACGGGGCCCTGCCCTGGGCTGTGTGTGTGTGTGTGTGTGTGTGTGTGTGTGTGTGTGTGTGTGTGTGAGAGAGAGGGAGACAGAGAACAGAGTGACAGACACACTCCAGAACCAAAGGAGTCCCATCCTCCTCTGGTTAAAACAACAACAGCCCCTTTTTTCTTCCCGAGGAGCTATCGCTCTACGAAACATGCCGGTCTGATCCGAGAGAGAGAGAGAGAGAGAGAGAGAGAGAGAGAGAGAGAGAGAGAGAGAGAGAGCGTATTTATTTTGGTAGGGGC